>NC_052667.1:2863260-3164456 GCF_016802725.1 Solenopsis invicta
AAGGTCGAGGCTCTCTCGCTATACTTCTTTCTAAGAACTCCTTTCTTCCCTTTTCACTTCGTGTGATCTCTAGGCTGCTAGCGAGCAGCTGTTCCCCTCCACGGCCCCTCCGCGATTCAAATTTATGGAGAATCCTTTTTCTCTTTGTTTTACTTTTCGCGAGCCATCCTTGAGGCGGGGCCGCGCATTTTACGCTCGAGGTCCTTGACCCCGCACTGTGGCTACATTGTATTACTGTGGCAGCGCATCAGGATATCGTTTCGCGCGAATAACAGAAAATTACATTTCTAACTTGTGCGCAGGAAAACTATCTCTCTTGTCAGTATTTTATTCTTAATGAGAATTTTATTTTTATTTTTGTAATAGCTACTGCAAAATTATTAATTGCACACTATTTTACATAATAATATGTGTAAAAGTATTAATATTATTAATACGATTATACATATATTGCTAAATATTGCAAATTATAGAGACTAAGCGTCACGTACGAGACATGTTAAAATGCATCTTCATCAGAGTTGGCGAACGGATCGAATTGTTTTATTTCTGTTCGCTTGCTAATGAACAGTTCATTATCAGTTATTATTTTGCATTTGTTCGCGAACAGTTCATTACAAGTTCGCTCTAGAAACGGTACACTGAGAGAAAAAAAAGACGGTTGCAATTACTATAATTCATAGTCATTTTCCGTGCCAATTATATATTTGTAGTTGCTTTTACTATGAAAATTATAGTTTTTAGTTAAAAATAAATCGTGAAATTAATCGAATGTTACAAAGATAAACTCGTGCCGTGCACTCAAAAAAAAAGTGTGTTTAATCTTAAGGTATTAAAATGTTTTGTTTTCGCATCCGTTTTTATATACTTAAAAATGTTTTAGTTTTAAATGGCGTTTAGATTTAAAACCCTAAAACGTTTAAAGCTGTCAAAGACTTTAGCTTTCAGTCGAGCTCTAATTCCAATCTGTAATCTCAATCTTTGCTTTCTTTGTTCCGCTTGGCCCAGATCCAATCTCCAATATGCAATCTCAATGCAATCTCAATCTTCAATGCGTATAGTCCGATACGGACTTTACGCAGCGCGGGGCTGTGTGGGCACACTTGAATGATCGCGGCGCCTCGCGATCGATATCGCACGAAACTCGAACAACAGAGGCGCCCCGCGCAACCAATTATATATTATAATACAAGACAACCCTTTGTTCATGTACACTCGTGTATTGGTAATTAAAAAAAAATGGATGATTAGCACCGATGACTCGTGAGTAGGCAAATGCAACAAACGCACGTGTCAATAAGCGCAATAAACGTCGCAACGGGTCGCGAGAACTTATCGGAGAAACTGCAGCGGTCGAGTGGGTGTCCGCGCGAATGGTTAGATAGTTTAGCATCGGAAGACGAGCGGATAAGGCGTGTATGTGTATGCATGTGCACGCTTTTCCGTTTGATCCTTCTCGCCGATCAACCCGGCCGACCACGCGGGTCTCTTCTCCGCCCACGTGGCGCAACCCGAGAGATCATCGTGTCTCTCGGACACTTAGAACGAGATAAATCTAAAGTGGACAGTATATACGCCCGGGCCCACGCGTGACCGGGACCCGATCGCGTTCGAGAGAGAGAGAGAGAGAGACCGTATCGCTCTCGCCTCTCCACTCGCGTTCTATATTGACATGTTAGTCGTAAAAGGTAAAGCGCGACGATAACGCTCGTAATGGCTTCCGTAATTTCAGAAGATGAGGGTCGGGTGGTATGCCCGGTGTGGTGACCAGATTTTTAAGCTGCAAGGCTGTTAAGCTGTCCCTCTCTTCTATCCCGCCGCTACGTCGTCGCTCGAGATAATCCCTGTCTTCTCGAGGGAAAGAGACGATAGCGTCTAATGCGCCAGCCGAAAATTACTTAAATACTGCGACTAAAATCACATCGTTTACGAATCGGAGATGCCACATATTTCTCTCTTTTCAACGTGACGTATCTCCTCGTTAAAAAAAAAACCTTTTGTTTAAACGCCACGAGGCTACCTGTTGGTCGATGATACTCGAACTGCGGACGATCGACCTCGAGACTTCCGAAATTCCTAGTACGTGACAAAAACGACGGAGACGACGTCAGTCGTAAAATACGTCGCGTAATGTTATACATTTGCGAAAGAGATGAGAGAGAGAGAGAGAGAGAGAGGAACGGAGGGAGGGGAGACGTACGAAATTAGCGGTTGGTCCTTCGAGAGTCCCGAACTTTATCTTAAAACCTCGAGCGGTTGAAAGAACGGAGCCGAGAGAGGATTGAAGGCGCGCGGCCGCGCGATAGGTTGGAAGAAAGGGCGGAGAAGGTCGAGGCGGAGGACGAACAAGGTTCGTTTGCCCGCCTGCACACGTGCACCTATATGGTAATTCCTTTCGGTCGCCGCGGCGGAGTGTCGAGAATTTGACGACGGGGGTACGCCATAAAAGTACGCCGGCCGCAGAAGAGCGTATCGTGGAACACATGCACGGCACGGTGGAGCAAAGGGAGGAAAGAGGGAACCCGGACGATCGTATCTTTTTTTTTTTTTTACGTCTGAGCTGATTAACTCCGACACGCGCAATATTCCTCGCATGACGCGTATATGCATCTTTCAGTCCTTTCGCACCGTACATGTAATTATTGCGCTAAAATATAATTTGAGAATGAGTAAAAGAAAAGAGTACCGCGTCGCGAGACCACCTGCCGTGCGGTAAATAACAGATTCTGGATTATTCGTTTAAACCTGACGGAATCGAAGAATGAAACTTGAATCCGTATATAATCATAATAATAATAGCTTTATTGAGTGCACACATAACTGACGTATGAGAAAAAAAATTTGTTGAAAAACTAAAATATTAAAGTAGCAAAATTTTATAGCTGAAAAAACTTAGCGATTATAATTATTATATTTATTAAAATAGCACAACCAATTCGTTAATACGAGACAATTTTCTATGAAAATCAATCAAATATGTGGATTAAAATTTTTAACACAACTATTAGTTAAGATGATACACATACTTTTGTAATAAAGAAAACTTGTAACGTTAGTAATTTTCATTGTAGCAAAGAACTAATTGCTCTAATAATTCATTCATTACTTTGAGACATAATTTTTTTGTTGAACTGTCAAATCTTGGTGACAGGTATTGAATTCGCACTACGAGCTATAGCTTTGCTGAATCATCTAATGTATTTTTTTTTCTTTGTAATAATCGTGGGTTAATACATAGACTTCAAAGAATTATACTGTAATTTTAGTGAAAATCAGTAAAATCTTAGTAAAGCTATTCAGCCAAACTGTATTATATATTGATTACACTGTAAAATGGTTTGGCTAAATTTGTGCAGTCGCAGCGTTCCGTCGTTCAAGAGAGGGTTGAGAAGCGATGCCTCGGTTATTGGTCATCGGCTAGGCGGGGATACCGGGTGGCTTGAGCGTCCAGCCAGGTATTGCTCTCTTGGCGTGGGTTTCGGGATACACGAGCGGGCACATTCGACCGGTCATTGTCCACCTAGCGATAACGCCGACTTGTCGTATACGTCCGCGTTGCCGCTCGCAGATCTGTATCGGCTTCTTTCAGTACGCTTTACTCGATATCTCTATTTTTGTCCTTAATCGAGAAAAAAAATAAGTTTTTAAGATAAGCGCTGTTTGAACTATCGAAACTGCTGTTTTTCATCATGATTGAAGAAGAAAAACAAGTTTTCGAGAGATAAGAGGAGATTCTGCTCGTTATTACATTATACTTCTTACTTTGCGAATCAAGATATTGACGCTCATGGAATAGCTTCCTCCCACTGCCGTAACGCCTCGAGTAGACATGTAATTAACGCAGTTTGGATACGGGATAAATATTGAACCAGTACATAGAGAGATAATGGAGCCAAGGCCTTACTTCTCGCGGTCTACCGTGCAAGATATACCTACGTTAATGTCATCTCTCTTTCGCATTCCCGCTGCTCGCTCCATAACGAACACGCTTTTTCTTTCTTTTGCAACGTGCGTGGCGCGTTTTCCTACGATTACTCGATATTGCGTTTTTACGGATACGTTTCTTGCGTTTTTCGCAACGCTCGAGAGCGAGAATTGAATTTATCACGGTTTAAACTTAAGAGCCGTCCGGATACGGTTTCGTCCTCACGCGATATCAGATGTTGGCCGTAGGTTTTCGATCGTGCAGCTCGCGTGCACCCTCGGGCATTTTGCAAAAGCTACCAGTCCTTTAACCGCGGCCGGCCGGAGGGGCTCTCGCAAATCCTGGACGCGACCGCGTCCGGGTTTGTCGCCCACTTTTGCGCTCCCGCGGCCGCAGGTGTGTCGCGGCAGCGGGGCAACGTGCTCGGGGCTTTTTCGTCTGTATACACCGTTATACAGCGTGTCCCGAGATTCAATAAACTCACGATCCGCAGCCAATCTAACGGCGTCCGCTGAAAAGCTCGCACCTGGGGCAGTTTCCTCAGAATCGATTTCTTGAAGAAATTTTCCCCTCCTTTTTTTTTGTTTTTCATGAAACGTAGCTTACGCGATGGATCGCAGTATCTAATTTGCGTGATTAAAGTGATTGAAATTACAGCCAGGCTAGAGTCGCTAACTAATAATAATGTCATTATTTCCGGAGAGAGGCGAAAAGAAAGAAAGAAAGAAAGAAAGAGAGAGAGAAAAGCGACGGCTGTCTCCTAGATATTTCTTTCGAATACTCGACGCATTGGCGCGACAGCGCGAAATAATCCAACAGCGAGGTTGAAATGTCGAACGGAAGTCCGTCGGCGGTTCGCAATTCCAATTTTTCATTGTTCGCGATATACGCGGGTATTCGCGAACACCCGGTGGATCCGTCTACGATGCCAGCCAGCCTACTGCGCGCCGGCCTACGTATATGCGGGTATCTGCCTGCCTGTCTGCCTACCTACTTGGTTCACCGATTCTCGCCAGTATTCACGACGAAAATGCGTACCCACGTCTCGGACTTGGCTTGCGAGGCAGGCTCGGCTCTCCCGGCACGGCACGGCACAGCGCGGCCCGACTGTGCCGTTCAGGTATACTCGGCTGTCTCGACTTCCGGTCGCGGTAAAGGTGTGCCTAGGCGCAGTTATACCCACGCGACCAGACGCCGACGATCGATGGCGGCTAAAAAGAAAAACGAGGACCCCTACAGAAAGTCGCGCTACTACGCTACGAAGCCTCGCTCGCCCGCGAGATAGACCTGTCTCGCCGTTAAATCGCGTACGGGCATCCGCCACGATGTTAAATCAAGCGAACGCACACGCAAACGAACGCGGTGTCGCGTTATTATGCTACAGGAATCCCGATCTTTTCGAATCCGACCGCGTTTCGCTGAGACGATCAATCTGAAAATAAACATTTTATTTATCAACGATCAGTGAAATCATTGTATCAGTGAAACGATTCTTTGGAATCTGAAATTGTTGGAGCTCTTGTCTCCTTCAGGCGTATAATATATTCCGAATTAATTAGATACAGGTTGTGGGATAATATGTCGAATATATGTAACACGTGGATGATTATCATTCGATTATTGCGAACGCCACATTCCTGTTTATTGCAAAATATATCGTATCGCTGTTTCTCTAATTGATTATGTTAATCTATCGTTTCAGTTCGTTGACTTGGGCATGGTAACCAGTATAGAGTACAACCACAAGTCCGTGGAATCGGCTAGGAAAGGCCAAGAGGTCTGCATCAAAATCGAGCCTGTGCCGGGAGAAGCGCCCAAGATGTTCGGTCGTCATTTCGAGGCGAAAGACTTTCTCATCAGCAAGGTAAGTGCACTAATCGTTAGTTTATCAATCTGTGTGTGTGTGTGTTTTTTTTAATAAGATATGAAAAAATTGTACGATTCGAGAGAATTTTTTATTTTTAGACTGAACTTTACAAAAATATAATTATCAAAGAGATTTTTGTTTAACGACAATGAAGTTAGATTGTTATACATTAAACATAACTTCAATTCTGTGTTTTATCAACACTTTGGTAGATGTAATAATCCAATTTTTATAATTTTTGTATTAAATTCAATGTAATTAAATATTGTATTAAGTACGAGGATAAATCTAATTAATTTGGCAATTTTGTAATTGGCTTGTTACATCCTATTATTCCTTACTCGCTCTTTTCAGCACGTCAAAATTTATTTCATATTAAATTTGTACATTACAAACGAACATTAGATCGTCTAATTGAATGTTAGATATCGCGATAAGTTCAATCAATTAATTTTAATTTAAGCTTGACGAACTTGTATAATTAGACCCTCTTCCCCCCCCCCCCCCCTCTTTGAATTGTATATTATTTTACGCGCGCAAAACTGAGAAGCGCGTTTTCGCCTTGACGCAAATTCGACTTAGTATGCGAGACCTAGATCGAAAAAGGAAGATGAACATCCGGCGGCGATCGCTCGTCCGCCGTCGGCTTCCGGCCTTCGTAGAAGCTCGCTACCTTTTCCCCTCTGCGTCCCTTTCCCTTCTCCCTTCCACTTACCACTCTTCTTCCTTTTTCGTCTTCCTCCTTCAGGCGAGGATATCGACTACGGGACGAGTTCGGTCAGATACTTCGTTCTAACGCTCGCACGTCCACAAACAGTTCTTTACTTGGGCGATTATTATTAATTACAGCCACGTTTTCGTGCCGTGGGCTCCAAAAGGATTGACGCGTCTCTTTGAACATTTAAATTAAACGGAATGTAAATGCTTCAAATGTAATAATAGTAATAATATCAGATAACACTGGAGGAGAAACAGAAAATTTCAAGTTTTATTTTCATGAATATTTGTATTTACGAAAATTCAAATTAGATAAATAAGTTAAGGTTGAAAATTCCATGTGTGACGCGCGTATGTCGGATACGCGGAAAGGATTAATGAAGGACCAAAGCGGGACTGAACGGAATAAGTTTCAATTACTCCGTCGCCGTTACGTTATTCCCGTGGAAATGTGTGTAAAAACTGTTGCGATCGTTAATTAAGACGGATGTTTCGTAGGCTTCTTCTTCTTCTTCTTCTTCTTCTTCTTCTTCTTCTTCTTCTTCTTTCTCTGTGAGAAACGGTATCAGTGCCTTTCTTCGTACAAACCGACATCTCAACTTCACTCTTTCCCCTCCTTTCCCCCGTTCCTCATCGTCCTCCCCGCTTCTCCTTCCCGTTTCCGCGGGCCTCTTCTATCGTCGTTGTGCTTCAAGTACCTTCCTGTGCTTTGGTAGGCAAGCGGAAGTCGTCGTTACCGTTTGGTTCGTGGAATCAGTTCCGGAAGTATCTTGTTCCCACGACGATTCTCCCGAAGCCGCTGATCCGCCGACACGTCGGCTCATACGGGCGAAATAGAGCGAACGCTTTTGCTTTTCAACACCCGGAGGAAATCCCTTCGAAGGATGCGAAGGGATCGCAGACGCGGAATAAAATGGGGCGAGAGCAAACATTTGCCCTTTTTTTTTTACTTTAAACATACATATTTTTTTTCATCGGGGCATTTTTTCTGTTTGACGATCAGCTTTCGCTCCTATGTAAGCAGGGAACTATATAAAATCCGTGAAAAAGTATAAGCAGCAAAGTACAAATTACATATCGTCGTTGTGTTAACGTGTTAGTTCGGTTATTTATTTGTTGGATAAATATTGCAAAATGTAGAAAAAAAATTGAATCTCGGTAAATAAATTTAATAAGAGGCAAATAATTACCTCTTATAACGATAAAAAAAGATAGGAAAGTTGGAGCATACGTCGTTGTTTCGCGCCTTTATAAAGTTTCAAACAAATATTTTCGCTTCTACTTTCGGAAGACTCGCCTCACTTATAACGCGTAGGAACAATATTTCTCGCCACACTTTCCGGAGGCTGGCGTTTATTTATCCGACCGCGCTCAGGAATAACCGTCCGTTCCTAATCTTGGCGCGACGGCGGAAAGAGAAAAGTGGATCACGGAAAATCGCGACCGTGTACATCGCGAGCGTGAAAGATCGGCAGGATTCGTCCGAAGTGGACGGTATATCTCGGAACGATCGATCGATACGGCACGTTCCCGACGATCTTATCGCGCGTTCGTCACGCAGGCCGAAATTGCATAATAACATCCGAGACGCAGTAATCGCGATCGCGAGTTTCGCGCGAAAAACTTAAACTTTCAAATTAGTTCTGCGCTTTGCGCCGTCGGTGAAATTTTTTATGATTACCGCGAACTGTTGTATATTCAACGTTCCGCGTATTTTACGAGCGGTAATACGGACGTAGGAGGAAGGGAGGGAAACACGTGGGGGACGAGGATGAGAGAGACAGAGAGAGAGAGAGAGAGAGAGAGAGAGAAGAACGAGAGGAGCGGCGAGGAGCAAGGGAAGTTAGAAGGGGCGTGGCGGGAGGCAGGCGTCCTCAATAGCCGCGTAAAACCACCATTGTGACCGATCCATGAATGAAACGGGACTTCCGGCCGGGAGTGGGGGCGGAAACAGTTGTGAAGCGTTACGTTTCCGAATGGTTCGACGTGCGCGCGCACGTGTGCATACGCACACGGCCGCGGGCTCTCTAGTCCTCCGTTTGTGAAAAGCCCCACGTGAAAATCGGTGGCCACGCGTTAAGAAGGCGCGCTCGGCTCGCGCAAAACGCTCGGCAGCGATGTGCCCGTGCCCGTTACTTTATTGAGATTTCGCTTTTAACAGATCGTCCCCGAGTCTGCCACGTCACACTGCCAATGACGCGCCCGTGTGTTTCCGTTACAAGTTGCGTCATTCGAACGTGTAACATATGACGCTACGCTTTTTTCTCTTCTCTCCTCTTCGACGTTCGCAGATGAATGGTGTCACACACACACACACACGTGCGCGCGCACGCGCACACACACACACACACACACACACACACACACACAATCTCGAGTCCTCACGCTCGGATTATCCGATCCGATCATCCGATTCGCTGATTATTCCGTGTTATCGAGGTCCACGATCGATTCTTGGGGGCTCGATTTAACTTTAAGATGCTACAAACGTGACATTTCTCTCTTATCCTTTTTCTTGCGTTTAACTTACAGCTCTTTCAGCCTGCTACCACTATTATACATACGGATAATCGCTGTTTAAAAATCCGTTGGTATGTTGGAATTTGTAGAATATTAAGAAATGAAATTTATAACGTAAAATCAGAGTGACATTTTTGTTTATTATTTGGAGAGATAACGCTTAATGGGTAAAAATATACAGATCTCGTTTTATCTTTTGTTTTGCGGTTGGAACGGAAGAGGATTTTTTTTCTTTTTACTGCTTTATTTGCGGACGAGAGAAATATCTGTCGTAGAAACACGTTTTATCATTCGATAACGGCGCTATTTCTCGGTCTGTTACAGATAAGCAGACAGAGTATAGACGCCTGCAAGGATTACTTCAGGGATGACCTGCTGAAGACCGATTGGCAACTCATGGTAGAACTAAAGAAGCTCTTCCAGATACTCTAGGATATGATAAGGATCGCGGCGGCGACATTGTCCAAGGGCCTCTCGCTTCACCAGCGACCGCTCGGCGAGAAGATCGGGCCCGAGCGACGAGCCTATCCTCGATCGTCGTCGTCGCGACGTCGCGACGTCGCGAGATACGCACGATCGACGACATGCGGCACGCTCGAGCCTGTCCGAGTCGAATTCAACGAGTGCGGATTGACGCCTCTCTCGTTCCTCCAGAGGATCACCGAAAGCTACACAACGAGTATGCCGTCGGAAGAGAGACGCGAAGACGATCCCGTTGGCGTCCTTGGAAGTGCACGCACGGCTTTCGAGGACGATCGACGGGGAGGAGACGCGATCGCGTTGGATTCCGCGATTGCGTTCGGAGTATTTACGGAGTACCGCGAAAGCGGTACTCCCGTATCTTGTCGACGAGCAGGAAGCGAACGTAGCCGGTCGCATCGGGGAGGAAGCTTCTTGGAAGTGCACGATCGCGAGAAGCGGAGGATCGCTCCCGGTCGGGACGTCGTTGGGCAACGACGTTGTAGATACGCGGAAAGAAGGAGACCGGGCCGAGGGAGAAGAAGAGGAAGAGAAAGAAAGAGAGAGAGAGAGTGAGTGATGAGAGGGGGGGGGAAAGGGAGAGGGGTAAGGGGGACAAACAAGCGTGGCGCTGATGAACGAAATAATCGCGCGAGAACCTCGTGGTGTTTTGTATATGTAATCTCTTTGTATAAGACAAGGGCGCAAGTATTGCGGTCAGAAAATAAAGACTACGCGTTTTCGCATAAAAAAAAAGAAAGAAAATAAAAGAGAGAGGGGAAAATATCGCTCGCTCTGTCTTCCTTTCTTGCTACGTCCCATCCGTCTCGGATGCATGCCATTTTTATGTGTCCGACGTGCTCGCAGCTATCAGTAAGTATTCATCTTTCAATGAGTCATTCATCTGTTGAACTTTCTGCATTTTTATGAGACCTTTTACGATAAAACATTTCGCAGGTGTCGCGATTATTTGTTATTTTTTTTTACAGCTCACAGATTTAAGAATTTTAAATTTGCCATGATCTTTTTTTCGCATGTTAACGCCTTTTCTCCGTGGAATTCTCGATTGAGAAAAATGCGAAAAATGTGAAAAATGTGAAAAAAGAGGCTACTTTTGTGCCCACTCCGTCATTGCCGGCATAAATTATGTTCATTTAAGCGACTGCCCCCTGCCGTCCATTGAGAAACGTCGAAACCAAGCCGCTAGGCGTAAATACATTGAAAAATTGAACAAAACGTTCTTCGGGAAAAGAGCCCACGGTCCTCTATTTGGACCCTTCTTCCGACTATCACCTCCATTACACGTTCCTCTATTAAGACTTTCGACGATATGTACACCCCGACCGTGGGAACGCGCGTTTTTAATTGGCCGAGAGTGGCAATAACGCCGGAAAGAAACTCGAGAAATAAATCGACTACGACGGGGGAGGAGAAGGAGGAGAGCGACAATGACGATGAACGACGAACGACGACGACGATGATGATGACGTGTAACGTTACGCAGTAGATCGCATATCGTTCTCAAATTCTCTCGAGAGCCGCCCTCCCCCGCTTTAGCGCTACCGGAAGCGACAATAATAGGTCGCGGGTGTGCAAGATCGATTGTGTCGCGGGATTAAAAAAAAAAATACAACCGAAAATCACTCCGATGCCCATTTCCATCAACGCTGATTAACTTTGATCTCAGTTTAACTTACTCTTTATTTTTCGTTAGTTGAGAGAATTGGAATAAGATGAAGAGCAAGTTAAACTGAGATAAAAATTAATCTACATTGGTGGAAATGCATGTACATAAGTCATTCAAGCTGCCGTGTATCCGCGCAAAACGCAGACTCACTTACGTAAGTCGTAAGTTTTAATCGGTTTATCCGATCCCGCTTCTCCCCCCCCCCTCCCGTCTTCTCCCCCCCGCATCGTCCCTCCCGATGCGATTCCGTCTCGTGTGCACGCTACTCTTACGCGTATTATCTTACACACATCGATACGTACCGATACGTGCGTGCGGGCGCGTACACACCCGCGCGCGGTTTCCTCTGTTTCTCTCCCCCTTCCCTATCCTCTCTCCGAGCAGCGTTCTAAGTCGATGCCGTCTGTACGGTCATAAGATACGAACAACCGGTCAGCGTGAACAAATGGTAACGCGAGCGAATGATAACGCGAACAAATAAATTTTAATACCTGTCTTTACCTAGAGTTAGACTAAAAAAAAAACAAAAAAAAACAGACTTTCGCATTATCTATTTCCCGTCTCTGAAGAAAGAAAAAGAAAGCTCAATTACGTTCAGTAAAGTATCTCTGAACTCCTTCCCGTGGAAAGTTTGATAGTTGTCAAGCAATCCCCCTTTTATACATTTGTTACATTCTATGCGCATAAATGATATTATAAAATTGTATAAATATCATAGATATTAAATATCACATGTATTAAATGACGTTACATTGTTATCAACAGCATACAAAATTGTTACTACGTTTATCAATAAAAGTTCCGTTTGACCGATAACTAATCACTAATTTTCGCAACCGGTTCTCCGCCGATCGAGGAACCAACTCGTTCGAGCGTCCGTTCGAGTCCGTCGCTGGTCGGAGTCAGAAAATATGTCGTGTCCTTGCTGGGAGCAACCGAGAGCGCGAGTCGGCAGGCCACGCTCAATAAACGCGCACGTCATTTCGAGTCATTCATGCATCTGCAGGTTGTCCTCGCGTCTCCGTCTCTCTCTCTCTCTCTATCTGTCTCTTTCATTGTGTTCGCGCCGCGTGTGCGCGCGAGTGCAACTGCGTTGCGCACGTGCGTGCTCGCGCATCGGCCATGCAGCTCTCGACGACTGCTGCGCGATCCGAGATCGAGCAGGCTCGCCATTCGGTTGGCATTTACGCGAGATCGAACGACCCGCGATGCCCGTCCCGTCACCGTAACGTAAAGAGAAACGTTTATCCGACGCGACGTCTGAGGCAGCTCTCGGAAACGCGACGATACTAGGCGGCCTTTTTGCTCTTATCGCGCTTCGAGAGCGGATACGCTCTCCGACAGGTCCAAATTCCGTCGCTGCAACATATGCGAAAGTAGTCTGTAGTGTGCGATGATATACAGGGTGTCTCCGAAGTGAGTCTCGACAACTTTGGAAATGCATTCGTTCCGAGAATGAAAAGAGGCTGTTTCAGAAGCATCTTGCGTAATCATTTTTGAGAATGGAAACTCTTCTTGTTATCGCGCTGAGAGAAAAGTACTTGATATTTGTGTCCGTAATTGAATATTGAAATATAATTATGATCACAAGTATTTTCTATTTTTGCAGTTATTATTTTTATGATTCTAGTAGTAGCAACACGTGTTGCGTAATGTATTACACTGACAAAAAAAATGATTGCAATTACCATAATTTAAATATATTTGGCGTTGAAAATGATTATAAATTACAGTCATATTCGGTGCCAGCTGTATTTAAGTTGCGATAATTGCAGCCTCTGTTCTCATCGTATGTTATTATTACTAAAATTATAGCAATGTAACTATAAAAATGAAACTCGTAATTTCAACTATTTTAATATTAATTTATAGTCATAGAAAACACTTTTCTCTCAACGCGAGATCGTAATATATCCGAAAATTATGCGGTAGGTTAAACAATGCCGCAGTACAGCCACCACGTGTTTCAATGGGAACGTAGTATCAGCAAGTTTCGCAAGAGAAATACGTAAAAGAAAACGTGGAGGAAGGGAGGGAGGGAGAGCGGAGAGGGGAGGGAGAATGTAATTGTGAAAATGAGGGTAACATTTCGCCACTGCTATTCCGAGTAGACTAACTTCTTTATACCGCCCGAATGACTTACTTAATTAGAGACAATTAACCTCCGCAATTGCTGAAAGCGATGGCGCAGGAAAATAGGAGGAGGGACGGAAGGAGAGGGGTGTAGTCCGGGAATGTTTCTTTTTCCGATCTTTACGTTTCTTCACGTAGAATGGTAGGATTTGCTTTGCGAATATATACTGACGAGCGCCGTAAATTCTCAGAGTGCCTCGGAAGAAACGTTGGTTGCCGAGACAACTGGTTACATCTTTGCGCAGGTCTTCGCATTTTCATTGTAAAATTTTACTACGTTTTGGATTACGCTAAGAACGCGTGGGAGGATCGTGAATTGAGTCGTGTATAAAAATTAAGCGAAAAATTGCATTAGTATAGATCGCTGAGAAAAAGGCATTTAAGTTTGAACTCTGAATACTCTCTTGCCGTTCATAAATCCATAACTGACTTGACTCGGAAAAATCCCCGGTGAGAATACCTGAAAGAGAGGTCCACGGTAGGGATCTCGCTCGATCGAAAGGGATTTCTACGGATGAGCAAGCATGAATTGCGATCCGGTGCGACGCATCATCCCTCCTTACGAAAAGTTTCGTCGTTGTATTTCACGCGGCGTAAAACTTTCGATGTGAATGCGACTGTTCGTCGACTCATTGAGGACGCGCTGTTACGGCGGTATGAAAGAAGGGCGATGCTGGAGGGGACGGAGGGAGACACAGGAAGTGTACACGGTTCTAGGGAGAAAGACAGAGAGAAAAAGCATGAAAGAGTGAATGAGCGAGAGAGGGAGAGAGAGAGAGAGCTCAGCAAGGGGGCTGAATGGGAGGGGGAGCGTTTCCACACCGGATATCCTCTCGAGGGAAGCGGTGCACGCGATTCGCATCGCCGCCACGCCCGTGTGGCGTGTAGATATAAACGTCGCCGCTCGTATTACTAACAGTATAAATGGCCGAGGAAAGGCCGGGGCAGCGACGATTGGATTGAAATTGTTCAGCCAGCGCGAGATGCTTCTCTCGTCGAGCGAGAGTAACGCAGGATGACAATGTATATAGCGTGTCGTTCGGGCGAAATGTCGTCCTCCCTTTTCTTCGCTGGTGACATCGATACTTGCACGGAAAGAAAAATTTTATTGCGGCATCTAAAAATTTATCTAGATACAGATCAGAAAATAATTTTATATTGGGCCATTAAAATAATTATGTACAACGCTCAAGCATGATAATGTTGCTGCAGTTTTGACATTCTAGCAACCAGAGGTTGCAACATTCTATAAAAATTTTTTAAATGGTACAACAAAATTATTTTCAAATCTGCATTTCAGCAAAGTTGTTCTTTCCGCGCGCGAATTCAATGATTGAAATAATTTCGTATAATAAATGTACCGACACATGTGATATTTTATTAAGCAATAATTCATAATTAATATAGAATTTATATTATAGGGTACGATTAACTCGTGGATAAAAACCACAAAGATTAAGTCAATTTATTCGAGCTAATTGCTATATTTTTTTATTCCATCCAATTACAGATATTCCCTGTTAACACGTATGATCGATAGATCCACTCTTTATCGAAACAATCATCATGTAAAACCGGTCGATCATCGGTCGCTTCGCGTTTCTCTGCTTTTTTCATATTTGCCCGCGACTTTGTACATTTCGAGGAAGAAGCGAGTAATGGACTCGAGCGAGTCCTGCGACTAACATATTCCCCGTACTATTGCATGAATCACGAATCGGCCGAGCGATGTGAGCTACGGCGAAGCGACGAGGAAGCGTGTGTTTCGTCGCTTCTCGGAACAAGGTATGTCATATTCCGCCTCCGGTTCGTTTGGAACGACGTTGTTTCCGCGTCGATTCGCCGAAGTGCATCGCATCCCGATGATGATGATGACGGCGAAGCGAAGCCCAAGAGTTGATTTATGCGGTATCACGCGGAAAGAACAATTTTGCTGACATATAGATCTGAAAATAATTATGTTGAACCATTAAAAAATTATACCGGATATCTAACTTGTTTACTAGTATGTCAAAACTGTTTGCAACAATATTATCATGCTTGGACGGCCTACATTAATTATTTTGATAACTCAGCATATAAAATTATTTTTTGATTTGTATCTACCTAAATTTTTAGATGCTGCAGTAAAATTGTTCTTTCCGTGCAGATTTCTGATACGATAAACGCTAAGTTGAGGATAAAATTAAGTGTTTTTCTGAGAGAAATATAATATCTATAAACGAATACATTACTGGAGGGAGCATTTTATACAGGATGTCCTGTAACTCGATCACTTCGAGGCAATCAACATTTTTTTTATATTTGAAGATGGGTCACATCTTAAAATATTACTAAAATTTAAAATTTTTATATATTTTTTTATTTACATTTGAGTATCTGTAAAATTGAATCATAATGTTTTTATTGATTTAAAAGTTATTTAATTTTTTGTTTGATCTTTTGTGTCTATAAAATCACGATATAAAACTCTAATAAATATTTGTGCAGATATTTGTTTTAGTTGCACTTGCTAATTAAAAAATTATTTAGCTACAACAAACTAGAGTTATTTTCGTTGGATAAATCATTTATAAACCAAATTTCTTTGCAAGTTTTAGGGCCAAATACATTCTATGGTGGAATTTGCTTTTTTTTTATAAACGACATTACTACATTAATAAAAATATCATCTCATTAAAAAAAAATGTTGATCATCTTTAAATGATCGAATTACAGGAAAGGCCCTGCATACTTGCTATATAAAAAATAACGCGCACATATTGAAAAATTATATTTTTAACATTTTTTGCGTTTTATTTTTTATTTTCTTTTTCCTGAAAATTTTTTTTTACAAACGGATGTGACGTCGCATATAAATACCGAGATTCTAGCGTTTATCGTATCGCAAATATAGTATTGCGAAAAAGCTACCTAATGGTAACGGCAATACTCAGAGATCTCTGCACCCCTCGCAACCACTTTCGGACAGGTGCGCACCTTGGTGTCAAATTCGCAAAGACCATAAGAGTAACCCAACACTCGTTGGAGACCTTGGGTACCTGCCCACACGTATACGCACGATACGACTGCGTTCTCGCGCGTATTGCCTTATTAGATAAGTCGAGGGGCTCATCAAGCACGCATTTTACTGTTTCCCACGAAGAGAAGGCTCGTTCTCGGCCTTTTCTTGTATCAGAAGAAACGCGTCTTGTTTTCGGTTGCGAAACTACGATACTAAAATATCTGGCGTAGATACTGACATAGTTACTCTCTCCCTCTTTTTTTTTTTTTTTTTTTTTAACACGATGAATTGGAGTCGGAAGTGGAGTCGATCTTGCGAAGTAACGTCACACGGTGCACTGTGTCAACACTGTGGCTTGTTCCATTTACGCGACAATTCAAATCTAAATGTGTAGCCGTCGAAGTGTTAATTCATCGGGCACAAGTCACGGTTCGCTGCAATACGCTAATACCCGTCCGCGGTATGTTAATTTAACGTTAATCCTTTCGCGGAATCGACTTCCTGCTACGTGCTTTCGAGTCTATGTAATTTTGCGAGACACACACACACACACACACACGTTTTTCCTCTTACGTCGCGAAGCGAAGAATCGAGATACTCGAATAAGGCACGTGTTTTGCTCGCAACGATATTTCCATAAATCACGATGCAAAGTATGAATGAAACTCAACCTCCACGGGATATACTACGCGCTTTACGTGCGGTTATCTCCAACGTGTTTGTCATCGAACGCGGACGTCAGACGATTCGTTTCCTGTCGTCTTATTCCAACATCTTTTTCGATTAAATCCGTCAAAGCCGAGATCGCTGCCTACACGAAGTGAAACCAATCGGCCGTGTCAGCTCGTCGATTCCTAGTTTAATCAGAAAACGGTTTTTTATAATCTTGGCTTTTATAATCGTCATACGATTCCCTAATTATCCTGGACGAGTTGGACACGTCTGAGCTGCCTGATCGCACCAATACAGTTTACTTTAAACTCCATTTAGCTTGCTTTTTATCTTTTGCTGCTTCTAAGAATTAGAATAAGATGAGAAGTAAGTTAAACCGAGTTTTTAGTTGAATTATACACTGGTGCGAACAGGTAGTAGAGAATGGGTCTAATGTCCATTTCCATCAATGTAGATTAACTTTAAACTCAGGTTGTTACTTTTTTTTCCTCATTTTTAGAACTAGAAAAGGATAAAGAATAAATTAGATTGAAATCAAAGTTAATTATTGATGAAAATGAACGTAAGAATATTAATTTTTTAGTACATTGGTAATACTTCTAATAAAGGCGAGGAGATTTGCAGCGTCTCGTGAGCGTGTAAAAAAATAATATTCGCGAGGAGTATTTGTTTTTTCTCATAAATAAAATCGCGTCGAAAATAAAATACGCGATTCCGACGATTTCGGGTCGAAATCGCGTCCGGTCTCGATCGTATCGTCCCGTCGTTAGGAAGGACGAGGTGGAATATCGCTTTTTTTACGCTCTCATCTCGCGCCGTGTGTCCGCCTTAGAAGCAGGCGAGTATATAAGAGGAGCAACGCGCCTACAAACGTATATTTAATACACACACGGCACCTCCGTACGACATACCCGCGAGCAAATGGAGTGAACGAGTCGTGGTGCGGCGACGGCGACGTTGCCTGGAAAGAGGGGCCGGAGGAGGAGGGCAGGAAGAGGGAACGAGGAGGTCGAGGGAGCCTGGAACGAGCGACGAGGACGAAAGAGGATGTAGTCGGCGGACGTTTACGAAGAGAACCGAGTCGCCTCGACACATGTGGGAGAAGAGCCCGATACTATACGCACCGCAGGATCGGTGTTACGACGTTCGGTCACCTGAACTTCAACGTGAACGGGTTGTGTCCATTTTCGCCAATGTAGATTAACCCTAATCTTGATGTAACATACTTTTCATCTTTTTCTAATTCTTAAAACTAGGACATAACAGTCACTGATATTACTGCCGCTGACAAGGAAACGAGCTATATTGCAAAAATGATATCAAAAAATTAACGTTATCAGTCGAAAGATCACCTTTGAGATAAGTAGATATTCTAGACGATGAAATCTTGGAATTCTAATAGATTCTCTACACGACTTTGGCAGGAACGTGTTTTAAAATAAAGACTTTAAACTCTATTTTGCACCTGTTGAAGGAAGTTTAGCAAAAAATTAGCAGAAATAAAATTTCTTTATTTTTTCCCCATAGATTGTGAATCTGCAATAGGCGTTTCCATTGAAATATCAACCTGAGCTTTATTAGGCCTAAAGTGGGCATTGAACCCAAAATTTGAGGGTCATTTAAACCTTACAATTTTCATTTGAATAATACATGTTTTCAAAATATTTTGACATCTAAGTTAAAATGGCAAAGATGTTTTGGTCCAAGTCGGGTACAGAATTTATAGAATCTCAAGATTTGACCATCTCAGATGAGACTTGACCGTCTCATTTATTTCAAACGTGATCTTTTGACTGATAATGTTAGTAGTCTTTTTGATATTATTTTTACGTTACAGCTCATTTTCTTATAAACTTTCCTCCTAGGTATCGATCATGTAACTTTTTCCCTAGAGCGAAAAGATGAAAAGTGAAGTCTTTAACCATTGAAGTTAATGGGGAAATTTTTCACTTTTCACCTTTCCGCCCTAGAGAAAAAGTTATATGATCGATACCCTGAACATGAGCCGTTTCCCCAGAAAAGAATTTTCAGGAAAAAGACATTCGATATTGTAGTCTCCAACGTCACTGTGTCCATTTCCACAACTACAGATTAACTTTAATCTCAGATTAACTTGCTCCTTATTTTTTCTTAATTTTTAAACCAAAATCAAAATTAATCTACATTGGAAATGGTTAAAATGGACATTAGGACTAGTTTCACAAACTTAACTGACCAGTTAAGTGTCAACTGTGGTTATTTCCAGGATTGAATAAGTTAATATTCCTTTTTAATTAAATTAAGTTAATGGCATATAAAATTAATTTAATTACGTTAAAAGTTAGGTACATGAACAAAAAAATTAACTCAATTAAAAATTACTTTTAAAATTAGATTAATTTAAGTTAAATGAGAAATTAATTTTGAAAAGCATTATTTATACTAAATTAGGAATTTAATAAAGTTGGATTAGAAAGAAGTCAGTAAATTAAAATTTATGTGCTTTAAAAATAGCTATTTGAAATTAAAAGTTAAATCATTTAAAATTAATTAAGTTAAAAGTTATTAACTTTTTACTTTTCTAGTTTCTACTCAACCCTGGTTATTTTTGATCAGTTCTACTTCATGACAAATACTTTTGGTCCGTTCCAATAGAAAAATCAGGTGTTAACTGGAGATTGTAAAACTAGTTTCTAAAGGATAAATTTGGCGAACAATCCGACCAAGCATTATGTTTAGTTTTTATGAATGTAAATGCATATTAATCTCGGTTCAACTTGCTCTTTAGGCTTTTCTAATTCTTAGAATAGTTAAACTGAGATTAAAGTTGATTCAGAAAAAGATAAAAAGAAAGTTAAATCGAGATTAAAGCTAATTTACATTAGTAGAAATGACACGTCTGGAAAAAAAAGAGTTGGACTCCTCGCAAATGCGACGTTTCGATATCGAAAAATATGGAAATTGCGTAACGCACGTAAAAAGTATAATAAAACGTGATGAACAAGCGGTGGATTTTACCTCGGGCGGGAGGTATAAGCAAGAAGAAACGTAAGATAGCGCGAAACGCGACGTCACGAATATGTGACGTGTACTACGTAACTCCGCGTACGTAAAGTATGTAAAGTGTGAATGCGACGCGAGATGTCAAAGTAGCGAACCATAGAGCGGTAGGGCGAGGTGATTTGACTTGAAATCGGGTCGATCGCTTCCGTTCGTTTCTCACGCGGAGGAGGCACCGCGGCGTCGCGATTCATCCCTGGCCGTACAACACGAGCATGAATGAAGTATCGCGTCTGGCTCGCTGTTTGTACGGTATACGCGATCGCGGGGCTGAGAGAGGAGGAGGAGGAGGAGGAGGAAAAGGAGAAAGAGAGCGAGCAAGCGAGAGAGAAGGGTCGCAGGCGTCACGGTGCGCCTTGTAGTGGCTGCGCGAGACGCTCGTGTGTGTGGGTGTGTCGTGTATATGTATGCGTAACTACCGCTCACGCATACCCGCCTTTCAACGTCGGAGCGCGCATGCGTACCCCACCCAGCCAGCGAGAAGATAGACGGAGGGAGAGAGACAGCGGCGAGCGGGAAAAGGAGACGGAGCGCCCGCTGGCGCTGTTTGTACGCTAACAGAGAGAGTCTACCAACGGCGCAGCAGCGCCGAGCATCAGCCGGTCGTTCCAGAAAGCCAGGGGCGCGACCGGAGCACCCGCGTGGAGAAAAGAGAGGAAAAACGGTGGAGAGGAAGCCCGTGGTTCCATTCGTAGCATTCGTAGTACTGCGTGAACGCGCGTACGTCGCGGCATCTCGGTGTTGTTGGATCGTGCGTGCATCGGCGGCATACGACGAGCGCGCGGCTGTCGCGCGAGTGCGTGTCGGCGCGTCTCGCCTCCTGCCCCCGCGAGGTCGCGAACTTTTCCGGATGTCCCTCTCCCCGATGCTCGCGACGAAATGCTCGACCGTCGACGGAGGTTAGGATACGCCGCGACGACGGCGAGTAAGAAGGAAGAAGAGGAGAAGGAGGAGGTTTAAGAAGAGAGAACGACATCGTCGAGATTGTCGAGAGCCGCCGGTGGCCCAAGCGGCGCGATGGTACGTGCCTGGCTCGTCGCGATCTACACCGGCATGGCCGCCGAGGCCAGCTGAACTTCTGCTGCGGCCGTCTCATTTCCGCGCGGTCGAACGAACGTCGCGCGGTCTCGCTCGCTCCCTCTCGCACGCCGATCAGCCGAGCGAGCGAGCGGAGCGAGCGAGCGAGCGAGCAACGAACGAACGAACGAGCAGCGCGCGCTCATTCGTTCACGCACACGCTCGCGCGCGCAATCACTCGCTCTTCGCGCCCCCTACGCCGCTCACCCGTCGTCCGGCTCCCTCGTCGATGGCCTCTCCTCTCCGTCTCTTTTTACTTCCTTCCATTCTGGCCCGCTCGTAATCCCGCGCGCCGTTCTCGTCTGTTCTCGTCTCGACGACGCCACGAGAGAAGGAGAGAGAAAGAAAGAAAAAGCGACACGAACGAGCGCGCACACACCGCGGGAGCGTATACCTCGTATCCCGGAGAGTAAGAGAGAAAGAACGCGAGCGAGCGAGTGCATGTGCATTAGTCCGACCGGAGGCTCGCCATTCGAGAGAACCAGCGGCGGAGGCGCAAATCCCCTACGCCGTTCGCGAGTCTGATCTATCTGTCGCGGATACCGCGTCTGCTCTCTTCTTTTCTCCCCCTTTCTCCAATCCCCTCCGTATCTTCTTCACCGAAAGATCGTGCCTGTCGTCGTCATTGACGCGTGTCGTCACTAAAGACGCGGCGCGGCGGCACGACGTTCGACGACACGAGAATAAACATTCAGAGAGAGAGCACTGTGGCACGTAGAAATTAGCGCAACGGGGACGGAGTTTGTCGGTTTTCTCATCTGGCGACAATGAAGTAGACGTCAACGAAACTATCGGCGAATCGGTCGAGAGCTCTATTGCGACACGAGAACGACGACGTCATCATCCGTCGGCACACCTGCCGTCGGCGACGCGACGTAACGCAAGACGATCACCACTAGCAGCAGCAGCAGCAGCAGCAGCAGCAGCAAGCATCCGCCCGCGCAGTCAACACATCCCTCGCGTGTATCGTAGAAGAGACAAGGAAAAAAGGACACCGGCGGCGCGTGCGGAGGGTGGAAGGATGCGCGAGGAGGAGCACGGCGACCACCGCCAACTCCCGCACGGCGACCACCGCCAACTCCCGCACAGCGCTTTTTCACGGAGACCAACGCGGTTATCTGAGATGCCAGCCGCGTGACACGAATGCGGGAGTGCGAGAGAAAGAAGAGCCAGAAACGCGGGAGGAAGAGAGAGAGAGAGAGAGAGGAGGAGGAGGTGAAGGAGGAGAGACAAAACGCGAGAGAACGTATCCGGCCCGTACGTACGAACGTACGTGCGTACGTGCATGCGTGCGTGCGTGCGTGCGTGCGTGCGTGCGAGCGACGAGGACGGGAGACGAGGGTGGCTATTTCTGTGGAGCACATAGGGGGCCGCTCGTATAAAATAAGCAGTGAATGAAGGAGCCTGTTTACTGGCAGACGGCCTACGCGAGATTCAGAGAGTCGCCTCTCTTTTTCCGTCTCTCTCTCCCATCTTTTTTCTCTTTTTCTTCCTCCTCCCCGGAATCGTCGGCGTATCTCCCTCTCTCTTCTTCCCTTCGCATCCATCTCTCTCGCGCGTCGCTGGTAATCGCGCGGTTGGTCTCGCTCGCTCGCTCGCTCGCTCGCTCCGACAGGCGAGTGAGTGCGCGCTTTGCGGGAAAAAGAGACGAAGATAGAGAAAAGTGGGAGAGAGAGAGAAAGAGAGAGGCAGAGAGGGAAGAAGACGGAGAAGGCAAGCAAGCAAGCAAGCAAGCAAGCAAGCAGGCAGGCAGGCAGGCAGGCGAGCAGGCAAGCGAGCGAGCGAGCGAGGCGAGAGCGCGTCGTGTCGGGGCACCGAAAGAGGGCCGTGTCTCGTGTGTGTGTTGGCTGGCCAGTGCGCGAGAGGACCCCGCGGTGTACCGATCTCTCCTCCTCGCTGTGTCGTGTCACCGCGCGCGCGCACGCGTTTCTCTCCTCTCTCCTCTCTCTCTCTTTCTCTCCTTCCTTCCTTCCTCCCTTCGCTCTATTACATCTCTTCTGTCTTTCCGTTTCGCTACGTTCGTCGCGGCCGCCGGTCTATTCAATTGCCGACGCGAGCGGCGAGAAAAGTCGAGGTTCGTTCGCTCGTCGTCCGCTGCTGCTTGGCTCACGCTCGCACCCGCGCGCGCGCGCGTGCGTGCGCTCCGGCTCGCCTCTAATGTCGCTTCCGCACTCCCTCGGATCGTGCTCGCCTTGGGAGATATACGTTGTACGTGTGCTTGCGTGCTGTGACGTTGTGACCTGTGCCGGAAGTGCGAGCGGAGGAGAGGAGGAGGAAGAGAAGGAGTAGTAGTAGTAGTAGAGGAGTCACAGAAGAAACGGCGGCGACAGTATAGTAGTAGTAGTAGTAGTAGTCGTCGTAGTAGGAAGAGGAGAAGGAGAAGGAGTAGCAGGAAGAGGAGTGGAATTCGAGTTCACGAACCGACACGTTCAGTCTCTCTCTCGGATACGTCGGAAGTGGCGAGGCGGGAGCTGCATCTCTCGCTTCGCGCGGTTCGCTCGTGTTGCCGCGTACACACACACACACACACATACACACACACACACAAACACATGCACATACACGCAGAATTAGGATTAACAAGAAGTACACGCGTGTTACATATACATATACGTATTCTCCGTTTCGTCAAAAGTGCGCGATCGTGCCTGGGGCACGACGACGTGATACACGACGACGTAACCACCCTGGGCGAGTGTGGAGAGTACAGGTGAAACGAAAGTGCCGAAAGTGTGGATACCTCGGACAACAACCCGCCGCCCCCGGCGCTGCCTCCGCGGCGGCCGCTCCGACCGCCGACGCGCCCGAACGCCGCCGCCGCCGCTGCCGCGTTCGTCGTCTTGAGGTGCGAGGACGCGCCGCGACGTACGGCGTCGACGGCGACGACGGATAATACGGCGTTAGCGACGGCGGCCACGACGACGACGACGACGACGACGACGGCGCCTCGGTGGGGAGAGAAGGAAGTGAACAACTTTCACGCGACGCCGCCGCCGACGACGACGACGACGACGACGACGACGACGACGATCCAGGTTGCGCCAGCCACGTTCTCCACGTCCCACGTTGTTCAAGTGTCGCCGCAGCAGCCGCTCTTGACGCCGCCCCAGTATCCTGCGCCTCCACGGCCCCCTAGTCGTACCGGTGAGTGCTCCAAGTTCTTTTATTTTCCCTTTACACTCTATTTTTCCTTCTGACGAGGGAAATCAGAAACGATGAGTCCGTCTTCCTTTCGTCTCTATACAAGTGCACGCGTGTCGCCGACGCGGCGTCTCTCGATCGACCTAGGATTGTACCGATCTACGAATAACGGCGTTTGACAAGGGTAATGTCGCGTTCTCACGACGCGTTCCGCGTTCCGCGTTCTATCGCCGGTGAGTGCGCGAAAATTCGTAATCGCATCTCCTTACGGTGCTTCTCGACCAGCGCCGCCGGCATTCCGCGCGGCGACGATGATGTGAGTCACTCTGGTGTTAACCGCTCGCTCCACGTGGTCTTCGACCTTCTCAGGTAGCAAGCTAGATTATTTTGACATCAAAATATCGTTAAAGATATCGTTTTGACGTTAAAGTAACAGTAGATAACGTCAGCTTGCTACCTGAAACGTTACACGTCTACAAGGAATTGCAACTTTTCTGAATTTGTTGAAAGTCTGCGTGTCTTCGTCGACTCTAGAGCCGTCGATTTCCTTGTCTTTCCTTTCGAACAAGAGTTAACGAAGAGTCGCTTTGCTATTAGCATTAGAATTATTTGTATTGTGCCGCGACATATTTCTGTATAATACGAAACGTTGAAAAAAAAAACGATTGAAATGATTAGCGGAGGCGAGTGTTAAGATGGGAGTGTCGAGGCCACTT
This sequence comes from Solenopsis invicta, assembly GCF_016802725.1. Lineage (NCBI taxonomy): Eukaryota > Metazoa > Arthropoda > Insecta > Hymenoptera > Formicidae > Solenopsis > Solenopsis invicta. The sequence continues at coordinate 2,888,218 of NC_052667.1, forward strand.
TCCTCGCTTCCACCCTTGTCTATCTAAATTGCCGGTCTAAATCACACAATCATCCCCGTCCGGCAGCGCGTAATATACCACTCGCGGTATATCGCTCCTCGCTACCAGCGCAAATAATATCGCTGCCATTACGCTGGCATTATTACGACTATCGTTGGCAGCAGCGGGCATCGTGGCGAAGAACGAAACGGATGGGGTATTAACATTCCGCCAGATATAATGCCCTCCGGCGAACGACGGATGGTCGACCGGAGGGTTTATCGAAACGCCCGACGGCGGCGGCGGCGGCGGCGGCGGCGGCGGCGGTGGCGCGGCATGTACGATTTCGTCGGAAAAACGACGTCCGGGATGGACGGCTGTGTCGGGCAAATGACCCGGACCAACTGGCTCCCGACGCTCCTCTTTTTATTCCTCTGCCGCCCGTCGCACCATCGCCTTTCTGTTTATTTGCCCATGCCCTCCGTCCGCGATCTCCGTCCGCGTCAGAGACGAGAGGAGACGCAGTGTTTCGTAATGAGCGCATAACAGCCGATTCACAGCGCGCTAGTATCATTAGTAGGAGCGTACCGGAGCGCGCGTCTAGCAGATGTCCCCTCGAACGTTGCAAAAAAGAGTTATTAGCGTTTCCACTGTGTCCGGTGTGTTAATTGCCCTAGAATTAATAACGCAAAATAGCGTGTTCCATCTCGTCGAGGCGACCGAATTCGAGGAGAAACGTTTCGTGCTGACACGTTCGTCTGAAAAAAAACCTCGGCTTTAAAATGTGAGGCAATCTCCAATGTATAACATCCGCTTTGAAACACGAAATCCACTCGCGACACATCCGCTCGTCGAGTTTTCATCGAGCGAACGTCACATTAGGGCGATTCATCCAAAAGGCCGTGGGCCATAAGAGACACATCCGTTACGCTCGCGATACTACGTGTTATACTATTTACACGCCGCGTTCGATTCTCTTGGCGAAACGCGGATGGAACATCTGGAAGCGAGGAGACTCGCGGCGGCGAAGGAAAGAGATGGAGCGGGAGAGCGAGAGCGAGAGAGAAAGGGGCAGAACGCCGGGTATAAATCTAGAAACCGCGTGCTGTGCTCGTTTACGAAATTCCGCCTTGTTGTTTCCAAGCTGGCGCTAATCATCGTCGGCCGCGCGCGATACTCGGCGGAAACGGCCGGGAGCGATAAATCCCCGAAAAATATCTACGTCGTTCGCCGACGGAAATCGATCGAGAAATCGTGAGAGAGAATTCTCTCTCTCTTTCTCCCCTTCTGTCCCTCGATTCCGTTCGTTCTAACTTTTTGTCCCTGTACTTCTCTTCGCATCGTTTAAAATTACATTAGATCACTCGTAAGTTACGTCGAACGTCGAATCGTTCTTAAAAACGATTAATATTCTCAATTAATTTCTTACGTAAGTGTAAATTAATAACAATATTACGGAAAAGGCGATTTGAAGAAATTTAATTCTCTAAGTGTCATCTTTTTAAAGAATTTGATAATCTTGATTTCAGTAACATTATATTTTTATTTTGATATTATAATAGTTATTCGAACATGATTGTCTTGATAATAATAATCTTCTTTTCATGGAATTTGATACATTGAGAAAAAAAGTTAGTAACTTTGACTAAATTTTTCAACTTGATTAAATTTGTTAGTTCAAATATTTATGTATTTTAGTTAAATATACAAATGCTTAAACTGAAGTTCAAGTATTTTATAAATTTAAGTCAAATATATAAATACTTGAACTGAAGAGATTTAATTGAGTTGAAAAATTTAGTCAAGTTAACAATTTTTTTTCAGTATAATTATAATTTCAGTAATATGGTATTATATTTCTATTTCAATATTATAATAGTTATTCAAACCTTACAAAATAATTGTCTTGAAAATAACAAGGTTGCATTATTAATTCTTGCTTTGAAGATATTGCTATATCTTCAATATTTTTAGCCTTTATTTTTTTCTCTCAACTCATGAAAATTATTATTAAACAAGAATACATTTTTTTTTATAAAGTTACATAAATCAGTAATCAAGTTATATCTGTTTAATGCTATATAATTTTATTTCCACTTATACACTTTTAAAATAAAAAAAAATTGTTAAAATGAGGATATTTTTTACTGTGTACTTCAACATACAGAACAAGAGAATATTCTTGTACATGAAACGATAATTTTTAAATAGACTATATTATTTCGAATTTGATACGAATTTGATACTACTTCTTCTATACTTGTATCCTCTTAGAATTTTGATTCAGCAAAAGTGAATTGGGAATCTCTGAGGATTTTCCGCCTTTTTGCTCTCTCCTCGGGTCTGTTTTCTTCAATATTTTTAGCCGCTCACACTTCGATGTATTTTCATTGCACATTTGTTCTCTCGGAGGATTTTCTCGCGGAACACGATAAATCTGCCGGTCTCCCTCTTCGCGTCGCTATCTCTCTCTCTTGGACGAGGTCGCGCGACTTCGTGCCAACTCCATCGACGGTTAGACGAGCGTGACTCGTTGCGCGCATTGAGTCACACTACGCTTTCATAGAGACCGAACCAGTCACAGGGGCGAAGCGGTGAATGAAACCCACAGGTGTAGAAAGTTCGCGAGAAAGTCGCCGTCGCCTTTCCGTTCGTAAAACTCACACCATCGTGGCACACGCACGTGCGCTCGCGCCCGCGCGCACATCCTCCTCTCTCTTTCGTCATTATTGGCTGTTATTGATCGTTTAGACCTCAATGAAGCAATATCAGTTTTCAATGAATTTCGAAAAACGCATACTTGTCGCTGATAAGATTCTACGATATATAATATTACAGAGAGCGTAATTTCAGATATGCTTTCATTTTTCTCAATCATTGATTGCACCTTATCTGTCTTTATATTTTTAGAATTATCTCATAAATCTAAACAAGAATCATTCAAGAGAATGAATGAAATTATCTTGTTCAGGTCATGGAGACGTTTCGCCATTTTCCTCGCCTTAGCAAAACCTTTCGGGAGCCGTATTCGCGAGACACCCGTTACAGCGCAACGACGATCGCGTACGTGTGTGCACGGCTTATTGACACAGAGGCTCGGACACGTCGCTCGCCCGCTCTCATTGGCACCACACGCCGTGAATGCCACTCGGAATGGCACTCGGAGTCGCCGTGCGACTTTCGCATACGCGTCCACGCGGCCGTGCGTGCGTGCGTGCGTGCGTGCGTGCGTGCGTGCGTGCCTGCGCGAGTGAGTGCGTGAGTCTCTTGTGTGCAAGCGCGCAACGATACACATCGATTGTGTTCGGCACAGCCGTCGAGAATAGGTAGATACGCGTATTTCTCGCACGCCGCCGTGTCTCGCGCGAGTCGCGGCATACGCAGCGGCAGGAGCGCCATATACGCCTCGCGAAGTCGATCCGGCATGAATGAAACCATGATTTCCACGCATGGCGCAAAAGTAGGCGACTCGAGTGGCGGGGTGAGGCGGGGTGAGGCGAGGCGCGACGTGGCGCGGGTGAACTCTCGCGTGAATTTTTCACACGGCTCCTGCGCGACTCATTGAGAACACGCTCGGCAGGCACTCCGCGATAATTTAATTTTCAAATATCGCAAATTGACAATGCCTAATTGTCGCGTCTCGTAACGTTAATGTCGCAACATCAATTACGCTCGCGTTAACTTTGCTCTTTATCTTTGGGCTGATTAACTTATTATACACCCAAAGTTTTTCCTTTTGCAATTTTGCTCTTTATAATCACGATAGTCGCGCGACAACGTGGACACCTTGATAAATATCGTTGTTTGACAGAAAAACTAAAATTTAAAAGAATAAAAATAATAGTAATAAACAACATAACAAATAAACTTTATTATAATTTTAGTAAAAATGAGTAAAATTTACTGAAAATTTTTTAAGTTAAATTCCATAGAAAATTTTCTATATGTACCTTATATTTGAAAATTCCGAATGCTTCAGCTGATGGGAAACGATAAGAATTTTGGATGAAGAGCTCTCTCTCTCTCTCTCTCTCTCTCTCTGAACCCTTCCGTTCCCTTTTGTTTTACTTAAGCTCGCGTAACGCCATATCTCAAATAAAGAGTGAATAGCAGGTAAAGCGAATATATGTGCACATTGGTGCTGTTATATGCGCATAGTGACCGTTGCCCTCGTTTATTCATCGCCCCGTCATAGGTAGGAAACGGTTTCCAAGATAGTCCGGAAGTCGGCACTCATTTATATTACGAAGTATTTATATTTGAGTTATTTATTGCCGTACTAATCGCCTAAATACATTGCGAGAAAATTGCGTGGTATAAAAAACGCCTTTTATCAATACGTTCGATTGTTTTATCATTTAAAAAAAAACGTATTCGCTGTACGAGATTAACAATAAGTCGAGGAGAATTTAAAGCAGCATTTCCACGTCAAGCGATGCTCGTCGAACGTCACCGCGTTACGCGTGCAACAAATAATTCGGCTCCAATTTCTGGCAGCTTATTAATTTAGCTACACTGAGAAGAAGGTTGTTAATTTTTTTTTTTCAACTTGATTGCATACACATTTCTTTGATTCAAGTATTTATACATATATTAAATACATATTGAACTTCAGTTTGCGTTCAGTTTATTCATTTAACTTAAATAATAAGATACTCGAGCTGTAGTTCAAATATTTATGTATTTAGCTTAAGTAAATACTCGAACTAAAGAAATTTAATCGAGTTGAAAGATTTAATCAAATCGACATCTTTTTTCTCAATGTAATTTTACTTAGAATATATATGTATATCTAAGTCGAGGAGAGTAGATAAGATGAAATTACGTCGGAGGAATAAAAACGTGCAAAGATACTATCCTCATCTTTCGCAAGGGAATCAACCTTGTTTTGCCTCTCTACTATCGAGCAAGAATTTAATATAACGTAATAATGCACACAAAATGCGAATGCTGCCCAATTGAATATCTCGCTACTAGTTGGCGATCGGCAATCACAGTCCGACTGCACTTTACTATGGTAAATCCAACCGAACACGCGACCTTCTAGCAGTGACGTGTCTCTTGAAGCTCGACGCGCTATCGATACCTGGATCGTGTTAATCATACAGTAAGTAATCCTACACGCGCGCGCGCACCGCAGAGGCTCTCGATATCCTAAGGCTAAACCTATCGAGGCTCTCTCTCGACTCCAGTAGCGGATCGAACCCGCGCTCGAATCTCGCTATGTAATCGCGTTCTCTCTCGTGCCTTTTCTCTCTCTCTGTCTCTCTACCCTGCTATCTCCTTCCTTCTCGCTCGTTTTCTCTCTCTCTCTTTCTCGTTTAAGTAACACGAGAAACACCACGCTATCTTCATGTTTGCCAACTCCGTTATCTCACGTTCCTCCATTTCGATCTCCTCTCTCCTTTTATCCTCTCTGCCCTCCCCTTTTCTCTCTCCTTCTCTCTCTCTCTCTCTCTCACACGCGCACACGCTTACTTTTTGCTTATAATCTTTTCTCCTTGTCTATGTCCTGTCGACTCTTTCTTTCTTCCTCTCGTCTGGTTTTGCGCGAGCAGCGAGTGCAATCTACGAGCAAGTCGTCGTTATGCGTTGTCGCGTCACATCCGGCCTCTTCGCAATCATTCCCTCTCTCTCTCTCTCTCTCTCTCTCCTCCTCCTCCTCCTCCTCCTCCTCCTCCTCCTCCTCCTCCTCCTCCTCCTCTCTCTTACCACTGCCGACCGTTCGTCCTTCCCTCTCTCCCACCTCCTCCCGCCGCGCCTTTCATTCATTTACCGTGCAGCTCGAGTGTCTCTGTTTCTAGCACTCCTCTTCATCGACCTGTCCGGAGAATTCACGTTACGCGTCATCGATCTAAATGCCTTGTTCTCTCCGACCTTCTCTTTTCCTCTCCTTACAGTTATTTGGCAAAACGAACCACTCTGTCGAACCAATCTGTTCTCTTATCCCGTCTCTCTTTTCCCGGGTAAATAGCGATATCTTGGGATAACGTAAACTCTCCAGAATTCGTCATACGTTCGCAGGAAATCTTTTATTTACAACGGATACTGTGTGTGCCGTCTCGCGTCAAGTATTGACCTCTTCTCACGGTACACCCGGTATATTTCGTGGCAGAGATATTATTTCTTTTTTTCCCTCCCTATCAATCTATCTTTTTCTTCTCGCCTCCGTCCGATTACTCCGAGCGAGGGAATACAACGGGGTTAGAGCAGAGTAGCTTGACGAGCTCTCGCGGCACTTGGTCGATTTTTGACCGGAAGTCTGAACGTATCTGGCGATGCTGCCTCGCACCGATGATTTCCGGCGATTTCACATTGGCGGCAAGTGTCTTGATTTTATGAAGGGGGGGGGAGGGAGGACGATTAATCATGATTAACGCGAGTCTATACAGCAGGGCCGATTGATGCAGCGTAGATAACGATGGGATTACGCAATCGCGTCGATAACAAATGCGTTGTCGCGAGCTAGCTTGATGCTTCTTTGCTTCTCTTCTGGCAAGTATATTTGTTAAAAATAACTCGAATGGCAAAGTTAAAATTCAACTGCGAGAAATACAATAAAGTATATCATTTCTCTCATTTCTTTTCGATGCTTTTATAACATGTACATCTTGCGTCATTTATAATTCTTGCTTTGCGGCTTAGGATGGTGTTTTATAAAAACTGTTTCCATTCTACTTTACGTTGCGCTAAATCTTAAAACCGAATCTAAATCTACAATCAAAATAATATTTAAAGTAAACTAAATTAAATCAAATGCCGAAACAGTACCAAAACTGATTGCGTATATATTTTTTTCTTTACTAGGATTTTGTGTGATGCGCTGTAAAATTTAGTAACACAGGACGTAGAACAGCAGAATTTATTTTGACGTAGTAATTGTGAATAGAATATTTGACACCGGAATTATCAAATTAATCCGTCGAAGACGCAGGGAACGCGCGGTATTGTGTGTGTGTGTGTGTGTGTGTGTGTGTGTGTGTGTGTGTGTGTGTGTGTGTGTAAGATGCAAAACGATTCAAATTATATTCGCGCTTATGATAGCGTCCGGATCGGATTAAATGATATGTGCGTAAACGGTCGAGGTGAACGGAGGTGAGATAAACGAGATAAACTTATTTCCGGTGCATCGGTGAAAAACAAACGTCGGCGAGACGTCGTGGTATGCGTTATCCTGCTTACGTATATGCAAGAGGGATATTTCCTTTTTAGTTTATTGCTTTGTGTATCGTGTGCAATTTTCCTGCATCAGCACAAGTGGCACTTGTAATTGTCATCGCGCAAAATTATTCTCACGTCTACTCTTGAGAGAACTTTTTCTTAAAATCACGGTAGTCATTCTTCAAAAATTATATACTTTTAATAAAATTTTAGTAAATTTTGACCAAGCTATTTTATAATACAAAATTAAATTTTAATCTGATATAAAATTAACTTTCAGAAAAAATCTAGCCAAGCTACAGCCTTGGTCAAGATTATGAGACACCTACATCTATTTCATTTATCTGAAATTTTTTATCTGTATTATTTCAAATTATGCATAATGCATTATGCATAAATATAAAGGATTCCTGAAACAAAGAATAATTTTTATTTGAATTTCTATTTAAATCCTTCCAGTTAAAAGTATTTAAAAAACATAAGGTGTTTTTATAATTTTGACCAAGGTTGTATTTTCCTAAAAAATACAATTTTTACTAAAATCAAGTAAAATTCTTCAAAGTCCATGTTGTTCCACGACTAAATTTGAGGATAAATTGGAATTGTAAGAGAAAATCCTCTCCGTGCACGTATCGGCATGCGTCGGCGGCGTATTCGCGAAATGGATACGCGGAGGAACGAGAATAGCATGTGCGTCACGAATTAGGTGCGGTCTTGACAATTACATTCTGCTTTTATCCTAACGATGTCACGGAGCTTTCGACTTAAAAGGATTAACCCCCGTGTGTACCACACCTACTTCCCTACCGTACGAAAATATGCGATCTCCTGTGGGAACGCTACAATTCTTGCGCGGAAATTTGAGCTCTGTACCTTGGAGACGGAATTCAGAAGTCTTGGCGTGCAACAATTTCGAAGATGCGCGATTTCAGTTCGTTGCGAAAGGTGGTGCGGCGTAACTGATCATTTCTTCTGAGCGGAGAGAATTTTCTCGCGTAAAATTTACTCTGAAAATAGCATGGTAGTCACTTCAAGTGAATTCAGTAAAGTTTTTGTACACTGAAAAAAGAGTTTGGTAATAGCTATCAAATGTCGAGTGAAATAATGCCAATTAAATATTTGGTTAGCATAATCAAAAATAATTTTACTTTTCTGAATATTTAGCAAGTATCAAAGTATTATCAAGTTTACAAAATATTTAAAAAATTAAAATTATCTTTGGTTACATTCACCGGTGTATAATAAACTTTTACTCCTCGTTAAAAGTACAATAAAGTTCTTTCAAGTACATGTACGTTGTCCCACGCGACTAGCACGATTTTGAAAGGGACAAATCGTATAAGAGAAAATTCTCTCCGTGTGCCGCATCGCAAGTTATCGATTTAGAAATCGCTCACGTGATTCTCTTGAGTCACGTATTATCGGGAAAGGGGATAGATACACGAATGTCTACAACTTTGTTTTACTCAGCACTTTCCTCGCGCGCTCGCTAGGCATTCAGCGCGGATGCGGGGTCAATGCGACTCCGATGCACGTCTAGTCAAGGGTTAAGAGATCGAGAATCGATTCCCCTATCCCGTCTTGTCTTACCCGCCGCGCTTTCCTCCGCGCGTTGCGCGTCCCTCTTCGCTGCGACTCTCCTCGCATCCGTTCTCCCTTTGCGTATACGTGACTCTTTTACTGCCTCTTCCCCACACCTCGTTCCCCATACCCGGCTTCTTTAACTTTTCCCTGGCCGTCCTTGGGGGGGAAAGGGAACGTTGACCCCTCGCTGGTTCCTCTCAGGCGTGGTCTCGCTCGAGGTTTCATTCAGAATACAACGCCGAGAGCGAGATCCTCCGTCGATATATAGTATAAGGAATGATGTGGCGAAAGTGCATGAGCGTATGCTCGGCAACTATACAGAACTGTCCTAAATTTATAGGGCGATCTTCTCCTCGGGATACGTGCGATTGATCCTCGTCATAAATATTGAGGGGCGAAATCTTTAAATTAAATTGTCGAAAGTTTCATAGGATACCGGCGAATTGAACTTTACAAACGTAAACGAATAATGTAATATCATACTCGAGTTAATTTTAATGAAAGTGGATTGTGTGTGTGTGTGTGTGTGTGCGTGCGTGCGTGCGTGTGGGGCGAGATCTTATGGAGAGATTAAAGGTTTCGCATTCGCCGCAAAATCTGAACGGGGAATTGAGATTAAGATTGGCATTTGTATATAGGACGTGCCCGACTAGGCGGAGAAACGGCGGCTGCCGCCGCACTTCCGTTTATTTTCCCACTTACGGATTGACGCCGTTGCGCGAGTGCGGCGCCGAAGTTGCGGCCGTTCGGCTTTCGAGACGAGGCGCGAGACTGGTTGCGCATTGATCAATGATCGACGTCGGTCGTGGTGGACGTTGAATTGATTGATTGGCGCTTGAGCGAAGGCCGACGGGAATGGAGAGCGCGGGCGTGAGCGAGCGTGCGGGCGGGCGGGCGGGCGAGCGACTTGAATTAAACGGAGGCTTAATGAACCTCGTTCGAATGGGAGTCGCCGGCTTTAAATAGGACGGCAGAAGCCGAGCGAGCAAATTTGAAGAGCACGACGAACGTGTCATGGACGCGGAGGCGCGCGAGAGCGCGTACGTATCTTCGCGTGGATCCGCTTTATTTTAAGTAGGCGAGCCTGAAAATAAATTAGACCATTAGATCAATGAAAGATAACCTCCGTTGAGAGGTTATCTTTCATTGCCCCTCCCCTCCTCCCTCTCCTCGGAGATGGAATAAAGGGCGATTTTTTTTTTTTTTTTTTTTTTTTTGTTATTCCAATTGCAGAGCCACTCTTTGTTCGACTTGAGAAAGTTTGGAATTTTCATTTAACATCGTTGGCTAAAAATAATTTTTACACGTGCGGTAGTTTCGAATGCGCCATGTGTATTATCTTACGCATATCTAGAAGCAAAAGTAAAAAAACAAGTTCGAAAATGGCACGAAAAATTGTAAGTGGCGTCTATTTAAAGATAATTTTATTTTTACGAGAATGACGGCGTATGTGTAATTTGTCGAGTCGAGGCCTCTGATGTGTGTGTGACGATCATTGAATCAGCGTCAGATACGGTGAAACGTCGTCACAATGGGACCCGCCGTAATGTTGAATGAAACTACTCGGCGCGGCGGTGCACTCGGCGGGCTTCATTGCAATGCAAATTTTGTTGCGTAAATCTCCGACCACGTAAACACGTTCGGCTCGGTCCACGTTTGGTCCCCGTGAGCGTCCGGATTTTCGCACATTTTCGCTCGCGCCTCGTTCGTCGGGATTTCGGCGATCCGCACCGAAAATGGAGGTGGCATAAATTCCAGAACGGGTATCATTCGGCGTTAATGAGTCGATAAACGTTAGGAGGTCGTGTCGAAACTTAGGTTCGCGCGCGCACGCGCTAGCGGTCCGACGAGTGCGCGAAAAGGGAAAAGCGAAAATGGAGAGAAAAGAGTAAAGCGCGAGAGGAAAGAAAAAGAAAAAGAAAAAGAAAAAAAGAGGAAAAGAGGCGAATCGCGCGCGTCGCGCGTACACTCGTCGGCCGCTATAAATACGTAAGATGCAGTCGAATGCGGGCCGCGTGCGTGTGCCCGTGCGTACGCACGCCCACACGGGCGTGTAATTCCGACGTTCCAGCGTTTCTCCGCGCGTACACGACGCCGCTTGAATGCCGAAAATAGTTTTTCGCATGCGAGAGAGGAGGCGAGCGCGTGGGTCGACGTGCGTAGGCGTACACATCGTCTGTGTGTAAATATACATATTTATATGTGTTTTATATATATTTCATATATTCTTTCATTCGTATTTTTTGCACATGTATATATACCTACGTACGTACGTTGCCTAGCTAAATGTCGATGTAAGCGCATCTCAGAATCGTCACACTTGCCTTTCCGACGTTGCAGAGATATGTTAACTCATCCTTCCCGTCGTTCTATTTATAGAACAGCATCTCTCCAATTTTTTTTCTCTCCTTGTGTATCCAGCGCTTTTTTAAAATACTGTTTTGAGGTCTTTAGAGAGGTAAAAAGGTCGAGAGAAGTAATGGGTTACGGAAATCGTGAAACGGTGAAGGATCGATGTTTTAACATGAAAAATAGAGAAGAATTAAATATCGATGAATGAACCCGTTATGCTTTCTCCATTTCAAAAGTGGATTTTGCAGCGCCGGAACTCGAGCGTTCTTTCCTCATCTTCTTTTTCTCTTCGTTAAAACGGTAAGAATAATCGACGCGATCGCGCCAGATGTTCCCCAATTTGGTTTCCGTACTCCGTGCATTTCCGTACGCTGTTATTTCCTCATCCACATATTTCTGTTATAATAACCCGATAACCTTATACGCCGTTATGTCAAAGGAATCGGCTTATCTAGAGCTATGCTTCCGCTCGCCACAGACAGCCAGAGACTCATATCTGTGCGCAGGTTTTCGTCAAACACCACAGTTCGGTCTCTCGTTTTCGATTTTTCAACCGCGCTAAGGTCGTCCCGGAGAAACTCGATGACGATAATAGGCCTGCTTGTTCTCGTTGGTGTCGAGCACATCTCGTTCATAGGCCCGTCCCTGGGCTCAGCGAAATACGCAAAAAACGGGACACGGTCCGACGTAACTGACACACGCGTTCACGTATATACACACGTGCGAGGGAGACGATCGCGGGACAGATATATAAACTTTCTCGCGAATATCGTGCCTTGTGGAACGAGTGGGTGGTTGGTCGGTTGGTTGGTTGGTTGGTTGGTTGGTTGATTGGTTGGTTGGTTGGTTGGTTGGTTGGTCGGTTGGTCGGTTGGTCGGTTGGTCGGTCGGTTGGTCGGTCGGTCGGTTGGGCGAAGACCCCGACCATATGGCGTCCACATTCCGTTTCTCGGGTGGCAGCGATCGTGCGGGCGAATACATTTGTTCTGTCTGTAGATGTGCTCATCGTAGGAAGACGCGCGTAGTACGTTTAACTCTTTCGGCCCTAATTCTCTTTCCAACGGCAGGGGAGGGGGTACATTCAGCTCGGGGATACACCGCCCTCGGCGACGCCAAGAACATCAGGAAAAACTTCCCTTCCCGGTACTCGGCAGGTCCTTAACCCTGCCCACGCGTAAAAGCGTAAAGCCTACGCGCGAACGCGTGAAAATAATTAAAGGGAATTTAACGCTCGTTGATTCCGCGAGCGAGGAAAAATCGAGTGCCGATGATTGTAAAATGAAGGAAGTGTACGGAATACGTGTGAGCGTATTGCTACGAGTTAAATATTACTTTCCTGCAATGAGAAAAATATTAACTAAACGTTTAATTAGTGATTAAATGAATTTTGTAGTTATTGGTCTCAAAAACTTGGTTACGAACCATTTGGTTATAGTTGTATAAAAACCATTGTTTGGTTAGGACTACAGATTGTTTAAACAACTACATATTTAGAAAATTACAACTACAAAATTTACTTGATTACTATTTAACCAAACGTTTACTCTATCTCACCAAATAGTTCTCTCAGGGGCGAGCATGACACTTTCGAATTTTCCGCACACATTCCAAAGGAATGGTACATTTGAAATCCTATTGTTAAGAAACATGATAAAGGCGCATTTTTTTATCTTTTATTTTTGAAAAGATTTTGTATTGATTAATCTTTATGGGACGAGAAGTGTCACTATCCAGTGTCAAATTTTGAGTTAAAGTATTACAATAAATCTCAGTAGGAAAAGAAACTACATAGTGCCCTCCACAAAATCTGTTTAATCGAGGCATTTTTTAATACATGTAAATAAAATGGTTTTTTTTTGTTCAATACAATTTAACGAAATTTTTCGTTTATAGACCAATACATTTAAGAGTTGTGAGACTTTAATAGTAAACTTTCTCGCCCTTTAAAGAGATTAAGTATACATTTTAATTCATTTTTTCGTATGATTTTTGAGACGCCAAATATTATATCGATTTTGTGTCACACATCTATAAGATATTTTCGGAATCATATTTTCGTATTTATGCACTTAGAAAAAAAATTGTTGACTAAATTTTTCGACTTGTTTAAACTTTTTCGATTCAAATATGAATGAATTTAAGTTAAATATGTAAATGTATAAATGCTCGAACTGAAGGAGGAATTTAATCAAGTTGAAAAATGTAGTCAACAATTTTTTTCTCACTGCGAAGTTAGCTCCGCAGTACGCCCTCTGATTTAAAGTCCCCGCTGAACGTAAAATTCCGTCTTGCGACGGTATCCCTGATATGGAACTTGGCCAACCGTGTGTAAGACGAGCTTTATGTTCAAAAGGCTCGGTGTCGGTGACTCGAGACTGCAGGTACCTAGAACAATATCGAACTGCGAGCAGGTAGGCAGGTATCACGCTACAGTTGACGGAAAAGCCGGAAGACTGGGGTCGGAGTGTCCATTGTCCCCTTATGCTCCGCATGCCTCTCGTCCTCGCCAGGATCTCTTTCCCCGAAAAAATATCTTCGTTACATATCTTGGTCTCGTCCCGGGTCGATTTTACCTGCAACGGCGGATTTCTCAGCTGCGGCGTATAATGGCCACGTAATGAGGTACATCGTAAAGAACGAGAAAAGAAATCCTTTTTCCTGCCTTTACCTAGAAGCCCATAGTAAAACGGACAAGAATGGCCTTGAAAAACCATACACTGTCCGTGCTATCGATCACGCTTATCGATCATTGGGAAAAGTAAAATTCACCACGGAAAATTCGTTATCGCGAGTTGAACCGTTTTTCTTTTAATTTAAAATTTGAATGAAAGGATCAAGTATGTACGTCGTTAATTAAACGTCATCTTTTAATTACGGTTTCATCCCGCTTTATTGTTATAAATCATACATACGCCTTGCATTCGAATTTCGTACCGATCATCGTATTCGCGATTTCATTGATCGCCGTCGCTTGACAATTGTCGTCTGACTATTAGTTGCAAATCAGTTGTAACCGAGTACTTATTTATTCACTGATCCACGCTATTTTGTTGCTACGACGAGATGGATACTTTTGTCGACACTATATTAGACTATTGGCTACAAGCATGCACGCAAACTTGCACGGATGCACGCAAGCACGCCGCGTAGGCGTCGTCTGGGTGGTATCCGGTGTTTCGTATCCGTATGCTCACTCTTTATTATATCTTTCTCTTTTTCTCATTTCCTTCACCGCCGTGCTATTTCGCATGCTTTTCTATCCCTACGCAGCCATCGAAATTTCCATAATCCTTTCAGCAAACGTCCTTTCGCTGTTCAACATGTAGGGCGATTCGAGGAGCCGGGACAGTAGATGATTTATTGTGAATAAAAAGATTTATAAATATGCACATCGGATTCCGAGTAATCAACAAGAGTGGTAAAAGCAACTTCCAATTTCGAAAACAGATTTATGAGGCGGAATGGAATCATTATTATTTTTAATTTAAATTTTCCAAAGAGGAAGCAGATTATACGTCATTTCCCTTGGTTTACAGTTGTTATTTTCCATTTGATATTTCTTTCTCTCAATTCAAGAAAGTTATTATTGAATAATGAAACTATAATTTTTTTATAAAATTTTTTTGTGTGAGTAAGTTATGTCTGTTTAAAGCTAGATTATCTCATTTTAATTTTTATAGCCCTTATAATTTTAATTAATTGACAATCCTGAGAGTACCACACTTTGGTGTTTTACTTTGATTTACAATTCAAAAGGCTGTTCTCAAAGTAAAAATGTTTTTTTTTTTTTGTACGGATACGCGGTGGTGATTTTAAGATTTTTTACATTTTTAGGCTTAATTTTTTTGGAAAGGGGGGATACTTCCTGTATGTTTGTTATGTTGCGAATAATTCTCGGTGCGATATACTTCGCGCGATAAATCGCAGGTGGATTACGAGAGCAAATTGAAAATTGACTGTTCCCGTGCTTGATGGTATAACGTGCACCGCTCTATCCTCCCTGCCATCATTTTCCAGGCTCTCTTGCTGTTTTTTTTTTTTTTTTTGCGACATCCGAGAGCAAAACGCATGCCCCACGCGGCGAGAACGCCGCGACAGATGTTTTCGATTTGCCCCATTCGTCGCTCTCCGTTCATGACACCGGGACTAGATCTCATAAAATTTGCTTGCACAACGCATTATCTACAGAATCCCGTAATCCTCCGACAAAAACAATGTCCGAGCCACATGAGATCGTCGCCATGACGTCGCTAAATCCGCAAATATTTCAATCTTTCGAACCTCGAACGATTTTCTTTCTTCACAAAGAAAGTTTTACTGGCATGCGATTTCGTTAAACTTCTTCTGGAAGTATTTAAATCTTCAATGGTCAAGACATTTTTGGGATTTCTTTTTTCTTTGTTACATGAAGATTATATGCTAAACTATACAAAATGCTTTAAAACATACAAGTTTTATTTTGTCCTATGGATTACAAGTAAAATTTGCTGTAGATTTCTCTTTATCCGTTTATGGGTTTTCAAGATATTCTTAAGAAATTATTAAAGACTTAAAATTTTAATACAATTGAATAGAAAACCGCCCTATTCAACGTTGGAGCTTAGTGTTTATGATTTCTTGTAAATTTACATATATTTTCTATAACCCTTTAAACTTCGCCGAATATTTTTGATCTTGAAACACGTTTCTAAACTAAATTAGAACAGTAATGTTATAATATTAAATTTATAATGAATTTAATAATACTGTTAAACTAAAATGCATCTCTTAAAAACTACAAATAAAATAAATTATATATAAAAGTATAAATTCACACAAGGAATATTAAATACTAAGTACAGCTTGGACTATTTAGGACTTTCCTATCTTTTAATTATATTATTCACATAACTCTAATTTAATGTAATTTATGATTACATTTTTAATTTTATTAAAGTACGTATTCAAGTATATGCACTGAGAAAAAGGGTTTATTATTTCTGGCTAAATGTAAAAATTTATTATTATTTGTAACTGAATGTAAAAATAATTATGAATAAGAGAATAACATACAATGTGTTAGCATGAAATGATTATAAATTACAATCATTTTTTGTAACTTGTATATTATTATTATTATCATAATAGTAATAACTATAATAGATCTAATTATAATTATTTTTATATTCCGTTATAGTTATAAATAATAAATATCTTGAATATATACATTAAATAAAATTAAAAACATAATAAATAAAAATTAGAGTGTATATAATGGACATGGGGCATCGAAGGGTTGAAAGGGCGTTGAAACGGCGATAGGTGGAGGGAGAGTTGTCACTATTTATCTGGAGGCCTTTGCCGCCCCCTCCCCCCGTTCGTGTTACGCTCGCCGCGGAATTGCGGCGCGCATAGATTTTATCTGAAACGTGCGGGCGCACTCGCGCGCTCCGCTCCTCCAAGTTCGTTCGATTATGCGGCGAACGGCGCGACGTTTTCACGTCGAGTCGTACAGGATCTTCGTCGATCCGGGGGGGTTTCTTGGCAGTGGGATATTACCTGGAAACGCGTCGCTACTCTCGCGCGCGATCGCGCGCCGAGAGAACCGAATGTCGCGGCGG
Source organism: Solenopsis invicta (assembly GCF_016802725.1). Taxonomy (NCBI): domain Eukaryota; kingdom Metazoa; phylum Arthropoda; class Insecta; order Hymenoptera; family Formicidae; genus Solenopsis; species Solenopsis invicta. The sequence goes on from NC_052667.1 coordinate 2,904,894, forward strand.
AAAGTTGCGTCCGTCGCGCTTAGCTAAGATCCTAAGCTTCGCTCGGCGAACCGCCTGTAAAGCGAAGATCGAGAGGATCGCGCCGACTAAAACGGGAGCTGAATCGTAACGCGTCTGAAATCGAAGCTGCACCAGCCTTTATTCCCCCGTGTAATCTCCTCCTCCCCTTCCTCCCCCTCCCCCGCGCGTTTGGACATAACTTTCTAAGTCTCACGTTAGATACGGTGTTGCGCTCAACGTCGACCACGTAAAACGACATTTAAATTCTATTTAAGCCTGCCAGATCGAGGACTTGGCGGATCTCGTTTCTCGCTGTCTCTCGAACGCGCCCCCCGCTGTCGAGATGACATAAACAAAGGCAACGCGTGGAAATGCAGGTACATAGTCCCCAAAGACTATACGCGAATCGTCGCGTGTACACAATTCGAATACTTAATTCTGTAAATTCAGGATCGTCCGACTTGTACAACTTTCCCAAGTAACGTCCTTAAGACGGGGGGGGGGGGATAAAATCGCGTCTGCCTCATCTCTGAATGTTTAAATCGACGCGACGGTTGCGCTATCGATTCGTTGTTTACGATAAAACGACTCTATTCCACATAGAATAAAATTCGAAGGAATACAATAAAGTATGCGCCGTAAAAAATTTATAGCCCCGCATGCCACCGGCTTTTTGATGTAGCTGATCTACATCCTGAGAAGAGGGTCGTGCTACTCTTTGTCTCGCGCTCTCAACTTTGCTCGCTCGCTCGTTTGAGAGAGTGACAGAGAGAGAGAGAGAGAGAACGCGCATCAGCCTTTCTTCCTCCCGATTCCGGGGCCGAAAATAAGCTGATCCAATTCCAGCCGCGGAGGATCCTTGATTTTTCGACGCCACTCTCGCGGCCGCCTCTCAAATTCCGGTAAGCATCGGGAGTTTTGCCGGCGCGGTGGCGGCGACGACGACTGCGGCGACACGGCGGCAGCGGCGCGGTCATTGTGTAATTGGCTCAGCCCGCGAGGCACGCGAGTCCGCCTCCCTCGCGCGCTCGCACACGCGAAATCGGAAATGCTCGAAATAAACCTACGCTCCTTCTCGACGCTCCGCACTCTGACGCACCGTCCGCGTACACGCGCTCGCCTCCTCGTGACCGTTGAGTACCGAACGACCGTGTCTCGCTGCTTTAATTTTTATTTAACGTCATATACTTGTACGTTTCGTATTATCACGTCGCATAGGTATGCGGAGAGAATTCACTCTGAGAATTTATCCTCGATTTACAAGAATTTTATTATAATTTTGATAAGTTAATTTAGTAATTTCAGTGAGAAAAAGGATAAATTCTAACAAGAAAGGTTTCTTTGGATGTAGATCTACATTTTTGACAATCTATCGAATTTGTCAATTGAATTTGATCGTTAATCTATTTATTCCCATGATCGTCCTCTACTTCAATTCCAGTTGAAATGCGATGCGTGATCGCCGCTTGCTTACAAAATTTGCGCGTATCTGCATACGTTACTCCGTTTCATTCTACTCTAATTCATGCGTCCCGCCACTATAAATAAGGATGTTTACTTCCGCAATATTGCGTCACGTCTCGCTCCCTCAAATATTTCTGAAGTTGACATCCTCGACGTTGCCCAAGTATCACTATCGTCTCGGGACATCTATCCAATTTTGTTAAAATATCAAAGGCACCGCGAGAGGAGATATTATTGAGGTATTGCCAAGAAATTCGTTTCTCGAGACGCAAGCGCCCCGTCTACACCTTGCGCGAAACTGTTTATTACGACGGCCGGCCTCTCGATTCATCGCTTATGCGAGCTCCGACGCGGGTGTGGCTGTTACTTCGCCGTCTCTCTGCCTTCCTCCGCGAGATACGACACGACAACCGATACGACCGCGCTGGAGAACGAGCGCGCCGCTTAAAATGGCGCACGTTGATGTACGCGATGTTGTACATCAATTGCGGATAGGGTGCTCCGCGCGTCTCCGTTCCGTTAAATCCCGACGGCGAAACATTTTATGGGGCCACCTGATCTGCCACGATTGATCTTGAGAATCGAACGGAAAAATTCGATCGAAAGGCAAAATTTGCAGGACAACGAAACTCTTCTTTGACTCTCCTATTTTTCTGTTCTCGACGCCGAAGAATATGTGTCAACAAATTTTAATATCAAATCTCATACAGAAAAAAAATTAGTGTATTAAACATTGAAACTAATATATTTTCTCTTTAACAATTATTGCCTCATACATAAGCAAGAACATAAAATATTGTATTCAAGTATTTGATAATCTTAAATATATGTATCTTTACGCAGTATAATAATTTTCATGAGATGAAGAAATATTGGAAATAACAAATCTTCAAAGAAAATAACAATATCTTCGAATTAAGAATTAACATTTTTGTATAATATTGTTATTATCGAAACAATCATGTGCTCTTTAGGTGACTATTATAATATTGAAATAAAAATGTATTTTGCTGAAATTTAAGATTATCGAATTCTTTAAAAAAGATTTTATATTCTTGTTTGTATATGAGATAATGATTATTAGATAGAATAGGTTATTTTAATTTGATATTTTAATTTTTCTTCTATACAGTATCTAAAATTTGTATCGAAGTCGAGATCTCTTGTGTATCTTTGTATATCTTTCGACTGATCGGACGAAGCTGTGGGAGAGAGAGGAGAGTACCGGATGTCGGGGGAAGCTTTAAATGACCGTGGTCCCTCGCAAGTCGCAGCTGATCGTCTTTGAAGAACGCGTATGACGTACTCGCGGGAGTAAAGAGCGTGTTATCGAGAGGGATAGGTACGAGTTATTTTCGCGATCAGATTTTTCGGCGTTAGAGAGGGTCCGCTCGCTTGCTCGCGATGCTGCTAAGCCAAGCGAGCCTTCGTCAACGTTTACTCGGCTGTTCACTCGTTTACTCGTTGCTCGTTGCTCGCCTGCCTCGCTTAACGTGCCTGCCTGCCTGCTTGCTTGCTTGCCTGCCTGCCTGCTTGCTTGCTTGCTTGCTTGCTTGCTTGCTTGCTGCTGCCTGCCTGCCTGCCTGCCTGCCTGCCTGCCTGCTTCCTGCCTGCCTGCCTGTCTGCCCGCCCGCCCGCCCGCTTCTCTCCTCGAATCAACGACGTACCGACAGATCGTCGAACCCTTGACGCTACGAAAATAAGCCAAAATTCTTTTGCTTTTTATTTGGCAGGAATCAAATAATTTTCAAGAATTTTCAAAGAAAAATATATCTTTGCAATTTTATTTTTTTCAATGAAATATACAAGATGATACTTAAAAGATTCTAAAAGATTTTAAGGGGCGATTTCTCACACTAATTTAAGACAAAAACTATAACCATATGTTCGAAACGAACGACTTATTAGTTTTAAAGATACAGAATGTCATAGTTGAAAGAAATATTTCTTTTTTTTTTTTCAAAATTTTGAAAACCATTTGATAGATTATTTTGATGAAACTTCAAAGAAATGAAGCATTATCTTTTTAGGGATCATATATTTTTGGAAAAAATAAAGTTTTTCTTTGACACACTGTATATTTAAAATTAAGCTATTTCAGTTGTACGCTGAGAAAAAAATTTGTTAAAAAACTAAAATATTTAGTTCAATACGTACAACTAAAAATTGAGTTGATTTAATTAATTCTTGGTTAAAAATTTGAATGGCAGACTTGGAAAAAACTGTACCTTTTTTGTACAACTAAATAATTGCTGAATCAACTCAATGTTTAATTGATTGTCTCGGACTAAATATTTTGGTTTTCTTACCAATTTTTCTTCTCAGTGTACAGCCGTAAAGTTTTCGTTTTCATTTAATTGAGAAATCACTATTTAAAATTTTTTAGAATACTCAAAGATCACTCATTGTCAGTATATATCGCGATACAATGAACGTCGATCGATCAAAGACTTAGCGTAGCGCAAACAATTTATTCTTACTAATAATTCGTTCGTAATGGTGAGATTGTAATCGGGACTTTTCCGAGAATGTTACTCCGAGACACAGACACTATTCTGCGCGAGACATTTTTCTAATAATAATAACTACGTCATTTTTCCGGATATACGCCCCGAATCCCACGAGCGTTAACATATGTTTCGCATTGCGTACACTGGTGGCAAACATTGGAAATGTCCCGACCGGGACGGCCGACTACCAGGAAACGATAAGTCAAGAAGTTTTGGCCGGTTCGCTCGGGTCTCGCAGCCGTTTTGCCGGAGAAACGAGGAGACGGCATTTTAACGCTCGATGCCAAACCCGTGGCGCAAGTGCTCACGCAAAATACCGGGAACGAGACCTCGCTGGCGGGATCCCCGACGTGCTCGTCTTTTGACGAAAGTCACTTTCGTTATGTCGAACAACTGGAAAATAAAATGGAACGTTCCCCGTCCGATCACATTGTCTCGGCCGACAAAACATTTTGGTCGACACTTTCAATCACTCGTTCCCGTTATTCGAATTGTAAATCTAATTATGTAAATAAGATAAAGAGATCAGTTTGATCATCGAATTGCTCTGTCTCATTTGTAGTTTTTGAATCATTTGTTCCAACATAACTTTGAAAGTACGGATCGTTTGATAAGATATTGGTGTTGAAACGAAGATATGGAACATTTCATTCATCATCGTGTATATCAATACGGCTCTTTGAGATCGCTCGAACGCTCGGGCTCGCGCTACGCGCGCGTACGTCACTGCAGCGCTGCGGATGTGTCAGATTGGTGGGAGGAGGGTGGGAGGGAGGAAAGGGAAAAGATGTCGCGGGGTGAAGAAAGGGGAACGAGTGGGAGCGACGTGCCCGGTTGCGCGAGCGGGAGCGGAGCGGTGGCGGCGAGAGGGAAAGAGGAAGCGAGTGAGAAAGAAAGGAGATGCGGAGAAAGAGACAGGTATAACGAGCGAGAGAGAAGATGAGAAGAAGGAGGAGGGGGGAATGTCGGCGATACGGGCGCTGGTCAGACAGAGACGAGCTGAATGAACGTGCGTGTTGCGCGAGCATGTAAGACGGAGAGGGAATGAGACAGAGCGAGAAGAAGGTAAGAGGGAGAGAGAAGTGGGCGCACGAATGAATGAACGGTACACGACGAGGATGGAATTAATGAGTGGGATAAATATAGAATCGAGTAGCGCGCCAGAACGAGACAGCCGCGCGCTGTTTCTCCTTCTCTCTCTTTCGTCCACCGTCGTTCTCTCTCTTTCCGTCTCTCTCTGTTCTTTTCTATACGCGCCCTCTGTCGGTCCCGGTCCCTGCACGCTCGCGAGCTCGCCTCGTTGCTCGCCCGTGCAGCCCGTCGTCCATGCTTGCGCGATCGTGAGCCGAAGCCGGAGAAGTAGCGCGATGAGTCTCTCGAGATCGACTCTCCTCGTGTGTAGGTAATTTTTAATACTTCAAATGACCCTAGGAACATGGGAGATCTGGAGGAACTCGCGAGATCAAACTTACTCCTATTTTATTCATGGAATGAACACTTGGATATCTACTTCGATGAATCATAACGTTATTTCTTTTCCCCTTTTTCCCTCGAATCTGAGATCAGCCAACAAATGGTTTTATCTCGTTCCAATTGTTACTATTATATTATTCTTCTCTATTTTTCATGTTCAACTGAGCGTCTTCGTAAATCCCACGCACCTATTCCACATGCTTCGCTTTCATTTCTGATGAAAATGGCGACGGGCAATGAACGTGTTTCGAGAAATCGCGTTACATGCCGTATCGCAAAGGGAGACAGAGAGGCTCTCCGTTCTTGAAACATCACGACGGTCACTGAAATGTGATGTCACGTCGTCGCGTCACATCACCCGCAAGTGTTTTTTCTCTCTCTCTCTCTCTCTCTCTCTCTCTCTCTCTCTCTCTCTCTCTCTTCTCTCTGTCATATCCGATCGATAATGCCTCCCTATCGATAATATTTCTTGCGCTCGCAAGACCGTATGTTGTTACGGTTGGTGAAAAAAGCGTGGGGAAAACGGGTGGGTAATTGACGACGAAGACGACGACATCGACGTCGACAACGCCGCTAGGCGGACGACGATGTCTCGTCTATCGCACTACCACCAGCACCATCATCATCATCATCATCATCATCATCATCATCATCATCACCACCACTATCATCATCGTCAGCGTCGCAACAGCTACCACCACTTCCTCCCGTCCATCGAACGCGAGCACGGCCGTCACTGGCGAGTCGCGCCGACGCCGTGTGTGACGGCGGCGCGGTGCCGCACGGCGGTGACGACGTAGAGGTAATGTTTTCATTCAATCCGAAGCTTCAATGATAGCTTCCGTCCATTCATAAAAAGCTTCGTGTGCGTCGGGGCTGGCCCCGGGAGCGGCGGCTCGCGTTGCGCCACGTTATCGCCAGATGGCGACGCCGTACCGTACGGCGCGAGGTGGTCCGCCGCCGCACCGCCCGAGGGAGTCCTTCCTTCCCCGGCCCGCCCCGCCGCTCCTCTTGCCGGCCGTACGAGACTTCCCTCCCCCCTCTCTTTTCCCCTCTCCACCCGCCTGCGCTCTCCCCGCTCTACCACCTCTTTTCACTTTTTCTCCTCCGTCCCCGCGTCCGACTGTCGCCATTCATGGCTTCCTTCCCACCGTCTCTTCCTGTTTCCCCTCCCTCCGCCTACGTTTCATCCCGCTGCTTCGCGCGTTCTGTCCCTCTGCTCTCCTCCACTGCCTTCTCGCTGTCTCTCTGTCTCTCTCTCCTTCCCTCCCTCCACCCTCTGACGTGTCCCCCTTCGCGTCGGCCGCCGCCTTTCCAGCTCGATTCGCTCGCGGCGTACCCATTGTCAGTCGTTGGTCGGCGGTCGTTGTGTGTGTCTCGTGACTTTCGGTATCTCTGTCTCACTCCCGTCGTTAATTCGCCGCTACTCCAGTATCCAGCTGTTGCCACGAGTTTCTTCGGCGAACGAGAAGGAGCCCTGTGCTCGTTTGAGAAATAGTGTGCCCGCGGGACACGGGAAATCGCGACGCGTGAGCAAGATCGTTACCCGTGATGTAATCCTCGTTGACGACTTGAACGTTGTCTCGTCGGTTGTACGTGGATCGGGAGGAGTACGTAAGCGACGGAGAGATACTCCGCCCCTCGCGTACAAGAACGCGTACGGACAGGCGAGGGGGCAAGTGTGGCAAGTGTGCGAAATGAACGGAGGACGAAAGTGCGAGTAGCGGATCTCTCGTGCTACCCGTCGTCGGTCGGTGCGCTCGCGAGCGAGCGAGCGAGCGAGCGAGTTCCACTTTGGGTCTCCCTCTCTGTCTCTCGTGTGCTCCTCTCTTTCTCTCTTCGTGGACGACGGCACGTCTCCGCCGATGCCGTCGCCGTGCCAGGTCGGGAGAGAATGCGGATTCGACCGTCGCTGCGAAGCGTCAGCCCGAACCCACGGCGACGACGGCGGCCACTCGGGAAGCACCGCGTTCTCGAGAGCGTTCTTCGCCCACGAGTGCCCACAGGATTCGCGTTCTTCTCGCCGTCGTACTCGCGACCGCGCGTGAGAGTGCGTTCTGCTGCTCCCGGCGAATCACGTCGGCCACGGCGGAACCCACGTTCTTTTCTGGCCGCTCGCTAGTCCTATGAATTTTCAGTAAGTTCTCTCTCTCTCTCTCTCTCTCTCTCTCTCCTTTTGTTGATATCAAACGATGTATAAAAAGAATCTATAAAGAAAATTATCAAACAACTAAAATATTTAATCCGATACGTTCAATTATTGGTTTAGTTAACTATTGATTCAAAAATTTTAATGATCGATATGAATGAACTATACCTTTTTTATGTATCTAAATAATTGTTAAATTAACCAGATGTTTAGTTGATTGTATCGAATTAGTTTTTCGACAAATTTTTTGTTGAGCGTATCAGCTAGCTCGAAAATAATTGTTAAATTAACTAAAATTTTCAAAATATTAGAGATGAGAAGAAAAGATCTCCTTGATCAAAAAAATTAATTATAAGTGCGAAATATTTTTTTTTTTATTTAAAGCAAATTAAAGAAAAATTGAGGCAAGGTCACTGTGAGAAATATTCGACTTTGTGCTTTCGATTTTCGGTCAATTGCGTAATTTTGAACTGGTTTCTTTCTTCTCACTCTTTGGTGCGATACAAAATAGAGCGATTTCGAAAAACCGTTTTTCTTAACAATTGTGATTTCTTTTAATCCGAGAATTTGTCGATACAAATTAGAATTGTACAACGAGTTTGTCGAATTTATTTATTAAATATGGCTGACGAACTCGTACAATTGGCACGTCGGTTTTATTATAGGTTCTTATTTTTCAAGATTTCCGGGCAAAGATACAGCCTTCCTCCTTTTTTCTCACAATCAATTCGTTATCGCTACTTGCAGACCGGATGTACATCCGCTAATATCGAAGTTGCGGCCGTAAAGTTCCACACGGCGGTTAACTGAGCTGGGCGAAGTCAGCCGAACATCAGTTGGTTAATTAGCTAGTTGGGCGATTTATTACTCGTGTTTCGTATTAATAGCGACATTAATTTTAAATCTGCATCTGAGTCGATGTTGCCAATTTAGCGGATTGTCTCTTAAAGTTGGAGTTTCTTCATTATTATTCCGAATTTTTTTTCCACTCAAAAGATTAATTTTTTTACGGCCAATAAATCTCTACACTAAGAAAAAATTATTAATTTGACCAAATTTCTCAACTCGATAAAATTTTTTCAGTTCAAGTATTTATATGTATTTGACTTAATTACATAAAATATTTGAATTTCAGTTTAACCATTTAAAAAAGTATTTAAATAATTAAGTATTTAAATGCATAAATACTCGAACTGAATAAATTCGATTATGTTGAAAAATTTAGTCAAGTTAACAACTTTTTTTTTTCAGTATAATAAAAGCAGAAAATCTTCAAGAAAAAGTCGGTCAAATTGACGATATTAATTTGAATTACAAATTTCGTTAGTTAACCGCGGTATTCGACTTCGAATCGTGGGCTTAGGATAGAACGGGATAGAAGATTTGAGGCTAAAAATTATCAATTTAACGAGGCAACATTTCGGACGTATTAATTAATGCAGACGGTCGTTGGAAACTTGTATACAAATCCTTGTCACTCGCGCCTCTATCTCTTGGAGTCTCTCCAGACGCGGCGAGATGAACATCGGAATGGAAGACCCGACGCCCCATAATCGCAAGCGTGGCGCTCTCGATTCCGATTGTAACTTGTAATGCGTTGCGTGTATAGGTGACGAGAGCGTAAAAACCCGCGATCGTGGTCTACGACGAATTTCACGAGATTCCGGCAACCCGCGATGATTTTCACGTTCGCGACACATCACGTGCACGCGCGCGAAGAGAGAGAAAGACGTGCGTTATCGTCCCATGTAATTGAAACTAGTTAGCGAATCGCGGCTATACGCACGAAACTGAAACCGCGCTGGGGAAACAGATAACGGGAGGAAGAACCGTATCCGGCCTTATCGCGCTCGTTTCCGAATGGAATTAAAGACCGCTATATTAAAACGCCCGGGGATTCATGAGCTCGCATCAAAGGAGCTTTATGCGCGCGACGTTCTAGCACTGGCTAGTCTCGATGCGACGGATAACGGGGTGAGACGAGTCTCCGTGTATTCATAAGGTCCCACACATTTTAAATATACAATCTCGCATTTGAAATGTGTCTTATAGATACGTGCTTCAAATATATTGATGAGAAAATATTATCCGTTTTGAAAAATGACACTTCCTCTTTCGGCGTTGTTCACACGATCTAATATCAAACTTATTGTTAAAATATATATTCTCTCTCTGCGCGATTTATAAAATGACTTCATAGACGTTTCTTTGTCCTCCGCCTTTACGTTCCGATTTTCTAAACTTTCAACACGTTTGAAATCCTATTCGGAGAGAGAATTTTCAACATAGTCTCCGAAGAATTTGATAATGTTTAAAAAATTATTGAAATTTTAATGAAATTTAATCAAACTATTTCATAAAGAATCAACATATAATATAAAATAGTTTGGTTAAATTTCTCGTACTAAACTTCTTTACTATTTTCTCACAAGTTTACAACAATATTCCAGATAACTATAAATTATACATTATGTTCGATCTTTTTTTAAGACTTTGCATTTTTTTATTGACTGCACTCTACACTGAGAAAAAAATTGTTAATTTGATTAAATTATTCACCTTCGTTAAATTTCTTTAATCATTTCTCTTCAAGTATTTATGTATTGAAGTTAAATATATAAATGTTTGAACTGAGGCAATGTAATTTAACATAAATATTTGAATTAAAGAATTTTATTCAAGTTGAAAAATTTAATCGAGTCAATAATCAATTTAATCAAGTTGACAATTTTTTTCTCAGCAATTTTTCCGGTTTAATAAAATTTCTGAATCATGTCGCTTGTTGTGAATTACATTGTATGACCTATTTCGCTCGAGGCTGGATAGTTTATCGTCCAGAATTCCCGCCAATTTACAAAATTTTACGATAATGTTGCTAAACGCGAATTTATTATGGTTCGCGGACAGAGACGTTTCGTAAATATTCCGAAATTCTTTCCCCTTATCGGCGTATTTAATGAAAACTTGTTAGTGCGACGGTTCGTTGGTTGTACATATCTAGACCGCAAAGGAAACCGATATCGGAGGAAGAACTTATCCGCTCTTATCGTGGACGTTTCCGACTGGCGTTAAAAAATGTTTATGCCGCGCGCGACGACGTGCATTCACTCGGTATCATGCTTCGTTCGCTCGATTTAAAATTAGAAAGAAGCTTACTTCACGAAAATATATACCGATTTACGATTTAATATTCGACTATCTCCGCTTGCGAATTATCTTTACATCTAACCGTACGCGGTTTGTTGAATTCGCACTTTTTTACAAACTTTCACACTATATAAATCTTCGATAAAGCTCCCTCACAAATGTATAAAATAAAAAAAACATTATTCGATCTTAATGAGCCTGTAAGATTCGAGAAGCATTATATTCCTTGTTTCTTTACACGATGTGAACCTAACATTCATTAGCAACTCGACAAACGTGCGGCACGCGGATATTGCATCGCATTATCATCGCGCTGTCATCGATTCGTTTATCAGAATTTTTTTTATAAACTTCTTTCGTTTTATGTACGCGCAACTTACGATTCAATATTTGTCTAATCACTACCGGGAAAATCCGTGAAGATGATCGGTCGACAGGATATCCGCGACGAAAAATAATGTTCAAGTATCTCCGCGAAAAGATTTACAATCCAATACGAAACGCGTCCTTTTAAAATCGATAGAACCTTTTAAAGATTTGCAAATAACAGATGGTCGTGGGGAATAAGTAAAACCGAGAATAAATTGACGCAAGTTAAACTGCATTCCAATAAGAAAAAAAAATGAGAATTTATAAAACCTACGATGTCGTATCGCGTGTTACTTGGGACTGTGTTTTCTCCTACACTTGCGAGTCTCTCGCAATCGATTACGGTTTTTTCTAACGCTCATTTTTCTATCTAACAATGTAGATTAACTTTAATTTTGATTTAATTTACTGTTTATCTTTTTCTAGTTATAATCAAAATATACTAATGTCAATACCACTCGATGTGATTTTACATATATCTTTTATTTCATAAAAATGACAAAAAAATTTACGTTGGAAAATATATTGTCTCATTAAACCTGTAAAAGGTTTTTCAAGAAATTTTTCGATCTCAGAGAGATACGAATTACATTAATATTAAATTGTTACATTAATATTAAATAAATGTTGCAAACTAAGAGTAGGTTTAACGTCCACTTTTAGCAATGTAAATTAACTTTAATCTCGGTTTAACTTTCTATCTTTTTCTACCTATTATCTAGTTCTGATTCTTAGAACTAAATGAAGATGAAAAGTTAAGCCGGGATTAAAGTTAATTCACAATGATAAAACTAGACACAATTCATATCCTTTCGCCGGTGCGTGATCTATTCGTCAATTCTAAGCGCAGCTCGCCGGACGAGGCGCATTTTCACGAGCGATTACGAGCGCTAGATTCAGCAAAATTGTAACGGCCAGCGAAATTATAATCGTACCGGGAGGGAAACGCGTGGTGTCGGGGGGCCACCAGTCGAAACGCACCGGCCGCACTCTCTTTCTCTCGTACGCGCGAGCTCGCTCGCGAAACGCTCGTCTTATCTGCGCGTTGCGGCGGACGGCTGGCGCGGTGCGGTTAAAAGCTTTGACCTATGGCAGTCGGTCGACGATAGCCGGCCCGTGCATTCCACTCCGAGCGCACCCTTTCTGAATGGCCCGCCTGTTTCTCGCCGCGATCGCTCGACGCCGCTCCGCTCCGCTCCGCCGCGACGACGAGCGCGAGTCACCGCCGCTAGCGTCGTCTAGCGCTCGAGTGGAGTAAATCCCGCGAGTGGCCGTAAGTCGAATTTTTAGATCAAACGCGTTGTCCGAGCGAACGGGGACCCCTAAATCTAAAGAAGCAGCTCTCTAAATAAAATAAAATATGCGTTAATCGTAATAGTTCATTTAAATGTTAATAATTCATTAGATACATCGATTTAAATATTATATGTACATAAAACCATTAGAATAGTTAAAGACCTAATGGACTCTGCCTGCTCGTTTGCGCTATAAATAGGTATTACCCGGATGAGGGTTAATAAGGCATCCACGATGTTCAAGAATGCAGTGTTCGTGCGAGGATTTTATTCATGATTCGAGGCTTTTATTTATTTATTTTTTTTTTGCGAGAAAAGACGATCGTGGGCTCTCGAGTATTCCGCGCCTCGTGAGCCACGACGATTAAAAAACAAACGCGTCGCTAACGTAAATAGAACGTTAACTGCGATTCGCGAGATAACAACGGGCGGACTCTCGGGCGCGGGCGCCTTGAGATTTTCGAACGGGATCGATGTATGTACGATCGCGTCGAGGGCCGCCGCGCCGCGAGTCGAAGCGCCACGCTGTACCAGGGGGAAACGACGAAGTGGAGCGAACTGATAAAACGGAGCCGGAGGAAACTCCGCGCGGCGGAGCGTCCACGATTAATGATCTCGATATACGCGCGATTCTCGGAACGCGTGTAATAATCGGGCGCGCCTCGAAAGCTGAACGCTCGCCGGGAGCTCGTTACACAGTCGCAGAATCTAATTCTGCGCCGTTCCACCGAGCCACGCCGCGCCGCTCCGCATCGTGTTGCGCCGCACCGCGTTGCGCCGCGCCATACCAGATCGCCGCCGTGGCTCAGGTGAATGAGCGCGGCGACGTGCGCGCGCGAACGTGTGTGCGTAATCGATGCAACAACGCGATTTCGAATGCAGGTTCGCGCGTAACTCGGGAGTGGCTCTCGCAGAGGAGTAGAACGTTTCAAGAGTTTGCTCTCGGAAAGTAATGCTCGGCTCTCTTGGTCTATATCACACACTCTCTCTCTCTCTCTCTCTCTCTCTCTCTCTCTCTCTCTCTATCTCTCTCTCTCTCTCGACTCTACGTTCATTCTCTCGGGATAGATTTTTGGCTTTCACTAGAAATTTAAATAAAGGAATATGTAAAATAAGTCGTAAATATTGTCACTGAAGACTGTCTTAAGATGAAATTTTATATACGTGTATAGGTATGTGTATTTTTTAAATATATACACTGAAAAAAACTTTTATTCAAGTATATTTATTTTAATATCAATTCCTTGATTTAAAAAAATATTTCCCGAGTTTAAAAATAAATTATTTCATACTGGCTAATATTTATTTAAATCAAAGAAATGATGTTAAAACAAATGTATGATGTTAATACAAATGTAACAATTTACTTGAACATAATCCAGAGTCCTTAGATCAATATTGTTTAATTTAAATTCTTACTTATTTAACTCTATTATTAACTCTTCATACGCTGAGGAAAAAAGTTGTTGACTTGACTAAATTTTTCAATTTGATTAAATTTTTTTGTTTCAAGTATTTATGTATTTAAGTTAAATATTTGTCTAGTTACGTCAAATATATAATTGCTTGAAGTTCTTTCAAGTATTTTACGCATTTGAATTAAATATATAAATACTTTGACTGAAGAAATTGAATCAAGTTGTAAAGCTTAGTCAATTTAACAACGTTTTTTCTCAGTGCAGTAAATATCGTATATTTCAAATTAACAATCGGACATATAAAGTAAATCTTTTTCACGCTTGATTATAACGTGACGCGCGTTAACATTCGAACAATTTGCTTTCCGCTTTCCATTTGCCGTACGAGAGTGTAAAAAAAAAAGTTAAAAATTCAAAGCGCGCGGCTTCAGTCGAGGTAAAAGCGCGCCGTCGAGGACGCGATCGGTCGCGCTCGAACGAGACTCTCCCGGTTCTTCCACACCGTGGGCGCCGCGAGTGGGTTGGTGACCACCGAATCGAGAACTACGCGGCCCACTCGTACGCGCGCTCGCCCACGTAGAAACCAAACCTCTCTTCGTGACCGCGTAGGTGCTGACCCGACGCCTCGCCGTAGCCCGTCGTCGTCTCTCGGCCATTCCAATTTCTTCGATTTTCGAAAACCCATGTCCAACGTCACTAGGAATCTCACACTTGGCAATGTGAATCGAGAGATTTCCATCTCTTCCTCCTACCTATTAAAGTACCTAGGAAAAATTGCGTTAAAGAAGAATAGTAGAAAAATCTCATGTTTTTTAATTTAATATTCTAATTGTTAATTTTTGGGGAATTTAAATAAGAGAAGGTGGGATTCAAAATTAAAACACTCAAAATATTTAAAGCATTAGATATTTAAGGACTTGTAAACTTAAACATAAAAAAATTTACTCATCTTAGGAACTTATTTAAGATAGAGATTTCATGTAAATAATATAAGTATTTTTTTGCACATATAAAATAATTGCTGAAAAGCTTTAGTATTTTTTAAGCGAAATATAATACGACGTTTTGATCGCAATGTTTTTAGGTGGGGATGAAGCGCGTGTCGCGAGGGCGAGAGGAAGCGGACGCGGAGCATTACCGAGCCCCATCCTCGCTAATGGAACGCCCTCGTCGAGAGTGTCACCACCTCGCGCGGGCCGGGCAGTGCGGACTACCGAGGCGACACTTATCCCAACGTCAACTCAGCGTCCATCGGTTCCAGATACATCGTCGACGTTCGTCGAACGATGGGCTAGCGAGCGGACGGCACCGGATTGGACGGGTCGTGCCGCAGCGTCGTTGTCAGCAGCAGCAGCAGCAGCAGCAGCAACAACGGCAACAAATACACGTGGAGGATCATTCTCCGCAGCGGATCGAGGACCAGCTAGCACAGCTGGTATCCGTCTCGAGCATCGTTGGATCGAGGAGAGGAAGGAGCTGGAGGCGACGAAGAAGGTGGAGCATTGGCAACAGCAACAGTGTCAGGATCAGCAGCAGCAGCAGCAGCAGCAGCAGCAGCAGCGGCGTCATTTCGAGACGCCAACGACGCAAAGTCCAGGAGCAGCAGGACGTTTTGAACTGAGCGGTCGGCCGATGTCGCGTAACGATGCGATACCGCCGCTCACGCGGCCTCCCTCCTCGCGAACGAACATTATCGCGGCGGATGGTAACGACGACGGCGAAGACGCGGCGGCGAACTCGCGGGTGCACGATCACAGCCGGCCGTTTCCGCCGCCGCGGTTGCCACTCGTGCACGTGACGTCGATGCCGTCCGTGCCGCCACCGCCGCCACCATCGGCGTCGCAGTCGGTGCCCGGATCGCCGACTCTTCGCGTAGCGCCCCTCACCATGCCTCTGACGCCGTTATCGAATTCCTTCCGGAGCAGGCCGTCCCTGCGTCGCCCACAGAACGTCGTCGTCACCGAGACGTCGTCGTCGCCGAGCGACGCGAATTCCAGGAGTCTGCGTCGCCGTCGTCCACGGACACGACGATAACGACGATCGCGACGTCGCCCAGGAGCCCGATCGGCGAGGTGAGTCTCGCCACGCCGCGACCGGACGGCGAGAGGACCATCAACGAGTACGTCGAGGCGCCGTTCAAGAACTCGCGTTGCAATCAGGAACGACGCCTCGATGCCGACAGCAAGACGGCCGGCGGCGACTGTCCGAAGGGCGAGAGGAGGCATCATCATCATCACCATCATAACCACCACCATCATCATAATAGAGGTCACGAGGATGCTACGGTAGTGCCGACGCATCGGGCGCGAGGTCGCGCGAGGAATCAGAGCGGTCTGCGTGGCTTCAGCGGCACGACGACCGGCGGCTCTCCCACCGTCGCCACGTCGGCGAACACGACGGCAGCGAACGCCGTCACGAAGCAGCCGGTCTCCTTCACCAAGGAGCCGGCTAACACGCTCGGCGTCAGGGACCCAGCTGGTCTGTCGATCATATGCGACTTTTGCGGTAGATGCCGATGCGAGTCGTGTCGAGAGCCACCTCCGTTGCCCAGCAAGTGGCTCTGCGACAATGCGTGCCTCTGTTCGGCAGAGACCGTCCTAGACTATGCGTCGTGCCTATGCTGCGTCAAGGGTCTCTTCTACCACTGCGTGGACGGCGGCAGCGGCGGTGGCGTCGCCAGCAGCAGCATGGAGGACAGCGAGGCCGCGGCGACGAGTTGCGCGGACGAGCCGTGCTCCTGCACCGGTAACCGCACGACGTCCAGGTGGGCCTGCCTAGGCGCCCTGTCGCTGGTGATGCCCTGCCTCTTGTGCTACTGGCCCCTCCGGGGCTGCGTCACCCTCTGTGAGGTGTGCTACGCGCGTCACGCCGCGCAGGGCTGCCGATGCAATCCGAACGCGACGACCGGTAACAGCAGGCATCATCCCATCACCAGCGATATCGGAGACTCGAGGGACCCGGAGAAGAGGCTGCTGGACCCGGTCACGCCGGAGCTTTGAGCCTTGGACACCTATCCAAGGTGTGGAAACGCCGCGTATTTTCCATGCCTCAGTGACTGGAAGGAGATCCAGGAAATCCAGGAACATAGGACCCTGCCTGCCCTGATGGACGTATCGAACGTGTGTGGGGAAGGGGTCAGAGGGAGCAAAAGTGAATTGCATCAAGTACAAGAGCTGCATTTAAGTCGAGGAGAACGATATCGGATTTTCACGAAACTGTACGTTTGACGTCGAATGCCTTTATTTATTATTCTTCCATGAAAAGTGCGTGCGTATGAGGGTATGTTCACACTTGGTGCGTTTTATGTGTGTGTGTGTGTGTGTGTGTGTGTGTGAGAGAGAGAGAGAGAGAATGAGAGAAAGAAAGCAGTGTACGAATGGGGCGAGTATGTTTTTGCGTGCGCGAACGGTAGAGGAATGAAGTACGCGGGTAGCGTATCGTCCAGACATACCACTTACGCATAGATAACTCTATACATAATGAATTATACGCATTGTACCACGCGCCGAGCGAAATCGAACGAACGGTAATATATCGGGGTCTGGGGCGAGGGGGGAGGGGGGAAAAATTACATACACACACAACAGAGTAAAGAAAAAAGCTAAAGTATATATTATATATATATAAATATATATAGATAGAAATGTATATTGTATATTATGTTTGTATAAAGAATAAACTTTTCTACGGTTAATTTATTTGCGGCTGTAACGCTAAGTGTATGGTTCATGATAGAGCGAGAGACGACTTGGTAGAACAAGGAGGGAAGAGAGGGGGGCGAGAAACGTAAGCAAATTGTACCAATGACGTGTGCACATGGACCAATATGGCCGCTGAGTTGAAACCCGCTAGCGTGATGAAGAAAGTTTTCTGATGATAAAAGGGATGGAGAAAGAGAGAGAGAGAAAGAGATAGGACTTTAAAGCGCTAATTTTTACGTTATACAATTGCGATTTATAAGTAATGACTTTTGAAACGCATTGCAAAGGAGCCATATTCGTAAAATCTAATTAGAATCACTGCACCAGTCACTGAAAAATCATTAAATAACAGTTTAAGAAAAATTAGAAACAATAAAAATTAAAAATAATAAGTTACATAAATTAATAAATTATATTAATAGATAATTTTTTAATCTAACTTTCATATAGAGTTGATTAAATTATTAATTTTTTATTTGAAAAAAAATGTAATTATATTAATCATGTTAAATCAATATATTGTTTTTATTTATTCTTTGATTGATTCAGTTTCTCGTCAATTCATTGACTCGTGTAGTGATCTTACATCAATGGTTGCACAAGCAAAAAAAAGGAGGGATGGGAACACGCGAGACGGAAAATAGCGAAGACTCGCCAGATCGTCGCGTTTTCCATTTCGTTAATCGTTTTCTCCAGTATTATCTAGTCTTGCGAACATCCTTTTCTCAGTTAACGTTTGTCATTTAAGAACGGGCCATGCGGCGTGCACGCGCGAGAACGAAGTCGCGAGAAAGAGGAAGTCCCTCTCCCTTCCTCCCCCTGTGCTCCCAGTCATCATGCCGTTTCCGGTGATTTCGTTAGCTATAAATAGGGACTTGAGATCGGTAACAGTTCGTAGATGAACTCCACGCTTTTCTCGCCGGTCGTGGCAAATGGCGAATTTACTTTTTCTCTCCATCTGTATTGCTCTTTTCTTCTCATTCTCTCTCTCTTTTTCTCTCGGGGCACCGGATGCGACACTGGTGCGTGATTTAACACTAGAACCACCATTCATTTTTACGATTTATTACGTTATTTACGCGTGCACACGTGCGTGTGCAAGAGTACGAAAATTTTGAACTTTGTGCTTGTACACATCACTTCAATGTGGTATAGATTTGTGTATTCTTGGCAGTTCTAAGTAATCGATCGTGTTAATCAAGGGAAAGAGGAATTGACCTACCAGGGACATGGCAATACGGTTCTAATGTTAAACGGTGACATGTGTGCGCCGGCGATTATTCTTTATTAAAAAAAAAAAAAATCAACCGCGCCATTTGTCGATGGGAATTCGTGTGTACGGCGACTGATTATTTTTTTCCCCCTTTCAGCGATATTCCTCGGCGCGAGTATTTTCGCACGATTTGGAAGCCGATCGATCGGAGTGGTACGGCTCGGTTTTAGCATTTCAGCGCGGGGCGTGGGCAGACGATTGTGTGTGAGC
The DNA here is from genome assembly GCF_016802725.1 of Solenopsis invicta. Taxonomy (NCBI): domain Eukaryota; kingdom Metazoa; phylum Arthropoda; class Insecta; order Hymenoptera; family Formicidae; genus Solenopsis; species Solenopsis invicta. The sequence continues at coordinate 2,923,903 of NC_052667.1, forward strand.
GAATGCTCGGGTGTAACTGGGTCGATTGCATGGGTAAAATAATCGCGCGCGGACGAAAACGGGCCGAGAGGCGACGTTGTTGCGAGCAGTATGCGAACAGAAAGACGCGATTCGATTTGAATGATCTATCATTGCACGCGTTCGAGGAGGATTACTAACAATAAGTGGAATGAGCGTTTTCTTTTTCTCTCTTCCTCTCTCTCGGTGGCTCGCTCGCCCTTCTCGCGAGAAAGGCGGGCACTGAGACAACGGGAATAAGAAGAGCACAATGGGACAGGAGCACGAAAAGAGCGTTATGGCCTCAGCGCGAGAACGTCTAGACGGTGCGAAAAAGCGTAACGAGGTTTCTAATGTAAGATGAATGCGACGGGGGAAAACACCGAGCCGGAATGATGTCGATGTGAGACGCCTTTGTCCTTCTTCGCGAGTCGATCGCGGACAATTATTGTCCAAATCCCAAAGAGCGTTTTCTCGCCCAAGTTGAGAAAACGGATAAACTATTTTTCCCGAGTCGAAGTGACTAGGGCCGGTATTCATAGACAATTCTTATATTTAAGATCGTCTTAAGTGTCACCTTAAAATATCATCAACCAATCAGAGAACCGTATTAGCATTAAGACATTACTTAAGACAATTTCAAATAATCTTGAAATAAGAATCCATCATGAATATCGGCCTAGAACAATAAACTCTGTCTGTCCAATCAGCAGACAACGTTTTTTAAATATTTATTCTTCATTATAATATTTTTCAAATATTAAAACAAAAAAACATTTTGGACGGATTCTTGGAATTTTTTAAAACACCGCTGTTAACGATGGTTTAATTGATTGCTCGTCTCTTTCCACTTCTAATTCGTTTTATCTCTTAATAGAACCAGAGTCAAGACTCACGTGCACCAGCCGTGTACATTTTATTTTATTTTTCTTTCGACATATCGCGAGATCGGTGAGATTTATGCTCGACTCGAATCAAAAATGCGAAACTGGACGTGGACGTTCGCCGAGGACAATGCGATTGCACGTCGATCAACTAGCGAAGGCGCGAAAGGACGCGAAGGCGCGAAAGGACGCGAAGGCGTGAATGGAACGCGAGAGTGCGTGTGTTTGTGTTCGTATGTGTGCGTGTGTATGTATGTGTGCATGCGTGCGTGCGTGCGTGCGTTTGTATGCACGCACGCGGGTGTGTCTCGCCGAGCGAAGGAAAAGAAGTTTTTATTCTTAATAAGTCTATACGATCTGTATATGTCTTGTAAATATATATATATACATATATATACATATATATATCATGCATAGATATGTATAACTTGTGCGTTTATTCGTTCGCAGAGAATTCTGTCTGCGGAGACGTATTTAACCATTCCGACAATTCACTTGTATCCTTTACATCCTTGATTCGGGAATAATCACTTAATTTGTTTTTGCCTGGAATAATTTTTAAATAATAGTGATTTTTACATCCCAATTAAAAATCAATTATATATATTACGATTGTTTTACAATTTATTAGTTTTGAGATCATTATGTATACATTGAAAATTTTTTATGTTTAAATATATGTATTTTAACATCATTTCCTTGATTAAAAAAAATATTTCTTAGGTTTAAAAATAAATTATTGTATACTGGTTAATATTTATTTAAACAAAAAAAATGTTTAAATATATTTACTTGAACATAAAAAAACTTTTCAGTGTAGATAAATTTAATATTTTCTAAAAAAAAAAGTTTCTCTCGATTAGTAAAGAAAATTACTGTGACTGATGATGAGCTTCGGTCTCTCGCTGCTGCGGTGCATTTAAAAATCAAGCATCGCAGATTTTGAACACTTTGAACAATGATGCTTCATTGCAAGATTTCGTCATGCGGCGCTACAACATTTCGAATATGAGAACGATCGATAACGGAATAGAATAAAACTCCACCATCTCGTTGTATCATTGGACATTTCGTCTCTTTCTCCTTTTGGTTGTGCGTATCCGAAGAGAGTACTTCCGTACTCCTGTCTTCTCATCATCGACGTCGCCATCGCCAAGAAGCCGAGATTCCTGCTTCTGCTCTGTTTGCTTTGCAGCCGATCGACAAGGCGATCATTACCGAGAGGTCCCAGATCGTCATTAGCGGGCAATTGAATGTGCCGTGGCGCGCGGTGAGGGAAGCGAGCGGATGTAAGCCCGTTAGCCCGGCGGCGCGCGGCGGGCGCGCGATGCAGTTCTGCCGTAACGCTCGCTGCAACCGTCGAGTCTCTCGAGGGATAAAATCGAGATAGACCGGCGTGGCTATACGAGGCGTTAACAGCAAGACTGTGATACGTCTTGCGCCACACGGGGCATAATTCATTCCAGGTGTATATGTAACGATCTTGAAATGAAGCGCCACTACTCTGCACAGAGATATTTTAGCAATGATAAAATAATCGGTGGATTCCGTTTTGGCCAAGTCACAGTTGATATCTATCTCGACGGAATTTTAATTTTTAATGTTAATTCGCGTGAAAACACGGTCAACACGAGAATGTCTATTAGCAGTATAAATTAATTTTAAACTCGATTTAACCTACTTTTTTCTAGTTCTAAAGAAAAGAAAATAAAAGATTAAATCAAGATTAAAATTGATTTACGTTGGCAAAAATGTTATGCTTCCTTGGTCTTTCATTATTAATCAGCGTTGTTTCGCACAGATATCAATACGATTCGAAATGTAATACCAAAGCAATGTCTTTATTCTGCGAAAAAGCATTATCTAACGATACCGCTTGACCGCAATGGTTCGCAGGTGCATCCCGCGTTTGAAATTATCGACCGGAGGTCCGCCGGGCAACGAATTCGTTAACGAAAGTCGAAAAACAGCCGTCCATCCATCCGGCGTCTGTTTCTCTCGTTCGTGACCGATTTGTGATGCCGCGCGTTAATCGAGAAAGAGGGAGAAGAACGAAGAGAAGGTAGATAGAGCGTAAAGGAAGAAGAGAAGACGTGGAGAGGTCCGGACGCGCGCGACGAGCCGAAAATAAGAAGAGAGCAAAGTGGCCGGCTGGTCCAGTGGTGTCATGTGACCGGAAGTGGCATTCCTTCCTCGCCTCCTCCCGTCCACCACTGCTGTCTTCCACGAAGAGTCTCGAGGAGCCAGTACCAGGCCTCCCTCTTTCATTTTCCTTTCCCTCCGCGACTCGTCCTCCTTCTCCATCGCCACCACCACCACCACCACCACCTCCTCCTCCATCTTTTCCCCTTCGTCCCTCGTCATGTTGTTACTTATCTCTTCCTCCACGCTCGAACGAACGCAGCGACAACGGAAGATTGCCCTCTCTTAGCGACTCGTTAAGCACGTCAAAAGACATCGGGGCATCACGAGGGACGTCGACAATGGATTTCCGCGTTTAAAACGCAATGTTGAGATACCGTGAAAATTATACGGGCGGATCCCTTTCCCGTTCCTCCTCCTCCTCCTCCTCCTCCTCCTACACGTCCCAATTGATGGGCTCAGATTAAACGTGGGAGTCGTTGCGCGACTGTCAATAAATCTGTTCTTTCTAGTCGCCCTATATACATAGTATACTATGTATTTTCCATGTATGAAAAAAGAGACCTACACAGAAGAAAAAGCTAGAATATTCTTGTTTCAAAAATATCTTTATTTTCGAAGTGTTAAATTGAAATGAGAGTATAAACAGACGTTAAACAGACACAGCTCGATTACACCTGAAGAAATTTTGTAGTTGCATGAAGAAAAATATTGGATACGAAATAACAATCTTCAAACTCAAATCAAGAATTCGAATTTTTTAGTATTATCAAAATCATATTGTGCTCTTTAGATAACTGTTAATATTGAAATAAAAATATAATATTTTGCTGTGTGTGTGTGAAATTTAACATCAAATTTTTTAACGAAAATAAAAGTTATATAAAAACAAGAGTAATTTATTTTTATTAAAGAATTTGATAATCGTAAACTTCAATAAAATAATATATTTTTATATTGTTAATATAAGCAAAAAATATAAATATTATATATATATATATATTTTTTTTTTATGAAATAATGATTGTTAAACAGAACATTATTTCCAATTTGATACTAATGTTTTTTTTAACGAATAGATTTCAAGTCACGAAAGTTTTGATATTTGCTCCATTTAACTCTGCTTCTTTCATTTTCCGCATTCGAGATAAATATTCATCCGGACTCTCTCTCTCTCTCTCTCTCTCTCTCTCTCTCTCTCTCTGTATGTGTGTTAAGAAAAAATATAAAAAATGTTGCAAAAAGATACGAGAAACTCTTTGCTCGAAAGAACGGTTTAAACTCGGACAATGTTATTCCGTGACCTGAAAACGGCAGAGAATAAACGTTACATCTACATACATTACGTTTTCATCCTTCAGCCGCTAAATTGCAGGATGACATCGATCTGGTTTCAAGGTATCGAAATAGGAGCCGTGCAAGATGACATAACGTTTTCATTCTTTCGACCCCTCCTACCGTCTCCCGCGGGCGAAGTTGGTCGTCAAATAACACCGATGTCGAAATACCGAAATAATATCCGGGAATCGATATAGGATTTCGCTTCCTTTCGCTTTCGCGAATTGCCGCAAACGACGCGACGGCCGGCCCGGTCCGGTCCGGTCCGAATCGACGTTCTCGTTTCGCGTCGCATCGAAATGAGAGAAGAATCACGGGAGCAGCGCGAGACGCCTCCGCGAATCGCCACGATAAGATCCCTGCGGCTTTCCTGCGGCGGTCGTTCCCGTTTCGCGATAGCGAGGGAACAGAGGAGGGAACGGAAGAAGGGAATCTGGCAGAACCGCGCGCGTTACGATCGTCGCCGTCGCCAATCGTCGATGCCACACTTGTTCCCGGGATATTCAAAGGTCGCTGCGTGCTACCGCGAGCGCACACCACTGTCACGGACAAAGACCTTCGACGAGTCCGGCTCTCCGGCGCGGATGTCATCCGCAACGGCGGCGACGACGACGATGACGGTAGCGGGCGGTGGCATTCGCCGAGCGAGTGGACACGAGCCTAATTTTAGGGGCCCCGCGCTTCGCGTCCGCCCGACCGAAGAGAGGAAGAAGGAGAAGAAGAAGAAGGCCAGGAGGAGCTGGCGACCGCGCGACGAGCCGAGCGAAAAGAAGGAGACGTTTTTCTCGGACGGATGAAGCGGAGAACGGGGGAGAGCGAGAGCAAGAGAAAGAGAAAAAGAGGAGGAACTCGCGCACGGTCGACGTCAGCGTGATGTTTTCGCGACGAAGCCGGCCGCGAGTGTTCTATATTAAACTCCGGGCGGACGCGAGCAGACCTATTGCGAAACGGACGCCCTGATATTTTCGTTGCATCGCGCGAGTAACTGCTTCCGGCCGAGTGTTCTCCGTCTCTCGGCTGGCGGCCGGAGTTCTCTCTCTCTCTCTCTCTCTCTCTCTCTCTCTCTCTTCGCTCCTTCTGTAGCTCTCCTCCTCTTCCATTCTTGCTACCACCTCGTCGTCATTCCGTCTCTCTTCCTCCTCTCTTTCCTTCTGTCTCCCCATCGTCTTTCCATCCTCTGCCTCGACCGTCCTCTTCTGGATCGATGGGCGCAGACGGCCGTGCTTCTTCAGCCGGCCGGAAACACCTACGCACCCGCTGGTAGCGTGTGAGAGCGCTATAAGGTGGGACGAAGGCAATGGGATAAGCCTACTCACGAGAGATTGCTGTCGTCGACGACCTCCTTGCTTCTTGCTCTTGTTGCGTTTCTTCCATCTCCTCTTCCTTCCCCTCTCGTTCTCCCCTTCCTCACGCCACCGCTCACCTCTCTCGCCATCTCTTCTTCCTTCTCGTCTTCCTCTCTTCCCGCCGACCCGTACGATAGAATTCACCCAAGTTTTTTGCGCCCGCGAATAAACACCACAGTACGGTGGAAGTAGAGACGACCCAACCCGAAAGCTGCGATCGGTCAAATCCCTCTCGGTCCTTTTCCCTTTTGATATTTATTTTCTACTCGGCCGGCGAGGGAAAAAGGAGCGGGCGTGATAGTGTTTATGACGAAATACGTCGGGCCAAGGCCCTCCATGTGGAATCTCTAATCAAAGTCTTGGAGACCCTAGACCGGCTCAGTCGCGATCCCTTTTCAACATTCGTTCCTCAGACCACTATTCTTCTGGTCCAGGATCAATGGATCGATTCAATATGAACATATAAATGACTATAGCTTTTAATAAAATAATGCATTGAAAGACTTACCGCTAAAGTAAATTTGCAAAAAAAAAACATAAAGGATTGTTAGTAAGCGAGATACATGCAATAGGCGTGACCTTTCCAAGGTCAAATTATACAAGGGAACAATAAGCAGAGCTCGACTGGATTAAGACATTACCTCTTCGATAAAGAAATTTTGAGTTCCCCAAAAAAACTGGTTTACTTATTTTCAGGATAACTGCACTTTTGATGCAATATAGACTTAATAAAGTAAATAAACAGAAATTTAATGCATCTTATGAAATTAGATAATCGCTATGTTCTATGTAAATATTGAAATTGCATCTTATAATAATTTTTCAGCAGTTTTATATTTTTTAAAACCTATTTTAAAACATAAAAGGATAAACCAGATTTCTAATCTCGTAAAGTTTTGCCTTATGTCTTTCTTCAGATTTGATTTAAATATGATTTTTCGTGCTCCAGGTCATTTAAAAGTCGCATCACAATTCATTATATTCTTCTTTTTGCTTGAAACTTGAAGCTTCAAACATTCAAAAAATATTAACAAGTTAAATAAAGCACTTTAACTTAGCATTTTTAGGAAGTTTTTATTAAAAATCAAATGAAAGAGACATAATGTTAAAGTGACAAGAATGATCAATTATGAGATAGAATTTTAATATTGATTTCAGATTTGTAAAAAACAATATAATTTTCTCATTGTTTTCAATCTTTAAAATCAAATATTTTCGAAAAACATTCAAGCAAAAATTAATAATTTGCATGTATAATATATTCCTAATTATTTTGTATACCCTTCGAGAAAACCTCATATAACATCAAAATCTCAGCACAAGTCTTAAGTGATGGAACTGTCTGCTGTATGTTCATCAGCCTGTACTATTTTTTTTTCAGTTTTATTTTGTGTAGTTGTATCTTCGCTTAATTTAATTTCTTCTTTCTCAGGTACTATTAGCTTGTGGTATCGACTTCCGGTTAATGGTAAGTGAGGTGCTATCGCACTTGGTTCCAGGAAGAGTGCCGGGGAAACCTTACGGGGAAATAATATATTTAGCTCCTATACTATTATCAACTCATCATTTATTATGATCGTTTGTTAGAATTGTAGACTTTAATTATTATCACTTCTAAATTAATTAATAATTAGAATAATAACATATTTATTTGCTACAACTTATATTTTAAAAATTGTAATTTTTCAGTTGTTTGCAAAAAAAAGAACAACTGTTTATTCAATATATTGAATGAAGAACTAATGATACTTTTATTTAATAATAAATAACAAAGAAAAACTCTCTTTATTTACAAACATAATCAATCGAAAGTTTAATAACGAGTAAATTGAAATATATCTCAATATATCTCAGATATTTTATTTATTTTCGAGTATAACCGAATATATCCTCTAATAATTCTATTCCAATTTAAAGTATCAAACGTTTTGACTTATACAGAGTTTTCTTCAGTGTATGATAGTAAATTTTGTTTTAAGAGATATTTAGTGGTATGACATTCAAACTTAATGAAACGCTATTAAGCTATCTTCAATTACAGAGTAAGTCAAAACGTTTGATATTTTGAATTTGAATTATTAAAGGATACAGTTATCCTCGGAAATAAATGAAATATCTATATATCCAAATGTATTTCAATTTGCTGATTATTGGTCGTTTATCCTTCGATTGATACTTTTATTCGTCTACATACAGTTATTACCAAAGCTGCATTTAAAAATAACAAAAATGCAATGACAAAATGCATTACAAAATTGTAATAACTTAAAACATTCACAATAACAAATGAAACTAAACCAATATGTAAATAAAGAAACGTTTTTTAAGCTTATTTCTTTCCTATTCAAATTATTTAAACTTTTGTTTTTTAACAATGAATAATAAAAGGCCAAGAACAAGCTATTTTTTGGTTTTTCGAATTACAACTTATTTCAATCTTAACAACCAAGATACAGTTAACAGTTGTTAAGATTGAAATAAGTTGTAATTCGAAAAACCAAAGAATAGTTCGTTCTCAGCTTTATATTATTGATTGTTTATTGATACGACCGTAAAAAATTTGTTTTTTAAGGTGTGTTGCAGCTGATGGACGATATGATATGTAATATATTTTTAATGTATTACGCAAATAAATTTGATGATGTTTTTATCTTCATTTAAATTTGATAAAAAATATAATGTTATTATGTGCATTACTTACATGAATATTTTGAACTTTAGCTTCCCTTGACGTAAACTCACGTAATAAGTAATTTTTCCCAAATTCATGGTAAATACGTGTATCATTTATTCTTAGCATTACATTATCGATTCTAAGAAAATATCGTAATAATATAAAAAAACTGCTGGGCATGACTCTCTACACAAAAAAATCAAGAAAATTGAAACATGTATACAACTTTGTTGCACATTATTTGAATCAGTCTATTATAAAATGACTTACAATTTTGACTGAGCTCACTGCAATGCCATTGTCATGAAGTTCATCTTCAAACAATGTTAAATCATGGTAAAACATAATCTTATCCCTCTGTTTTAATTTATCCATATCAATTCTTTCGTTTGTTTCCTCAATTTGAAAGCCAGATATTGTACCAGTATAATTAGTAGTAAACGTCCAATCAAAAGGCTTGATCTTTTCTTCTAAATATTCACTGCTTTCCGATCTGTTGATATATATGTAAATAGAAAAATTATTTACAACAATATAATTATGCATAAGCTTATTAAATTTAAGGTTCTCCAGCTTAAAAAAATGGGGAGGAGTCACATGAGATTTTTATATCTTTTTATGTATCTTTTAATACAGCTTCTGGGATTACCACCTTCAAAATAATTAATAAAATTTAAGTACTAAAATTAATTCATTTAAAAATATTTTTATGTTAATAAATATTGGAAAAAATTGAAAAAAATTATTTCTAATAATGATTTAAATGTAGCAATAAATGTTGCCATATTTCCACCACAGTATGTCATATTTAAAAAGAATTGATAACAATTTAGAATACATAAACATTTCATACTCTTACAGGAAAATGATACAATAAAACTTTATTTTTTTAATTGGCAAAATATTTTTTAAACTTTATTCCCTTGTAAATATAATTCTCCAAAGTTCTTAACTTATTGTTAGGAGAATTAGGAGAGTCTTAACTTAAGACTCCTAAGAGTCCCATTATACCAGTTACTGAACAAGTGTACAATCATTAGGTTATTTAAGAATTATATTAAAATAATAAAACTTCAAAATAATAAATTACAAATTGATATTTTTTAAATGTAATTTTCACAAAAATGTGATTAAATCATTTTTTTTACTTGGCAGTAGTTATATGAATTATTAATTATTAATTATATTAAGTTGTTTTTATTTGTTTGATTGGTGTAATGACTCTATTTTATTTGCGACGAAATTACTTAAAACTCTTCTTTCTTAGAGTTAACTGCTTTTAAGTTAATTAAAAAAAATATAAGCATTCCTGATTTTTTTTTTTTTATTTTATGACTGTGTACAGTCAAAAAATATTAATTGTATTAATCATAAACTTATTCTAAAAATTAGATGAAATTTTCACATTCTGTAATGGCTGAAAAACCTTAAAAAAAGCATTTCATACATTGCATTCATACCTCGATTCTTTCCATGCTTCAGCACAAGCGAGCTGCACATTGATCTTTCCATTGGAAACATATTTCAGAGCATCCAAAGCATTAAACTGCAGCAATGCCCCATTCTGATGCATCAGGGATAACACATTATTAGGAAATACCATGTCTGGCATGTGTGGTAATTCTAATGCATTACAATATCTATAAAAGAATGAAAGTTATATTTCTGAATGCACTGTTACAATATTTTCAAGAGAACTTGTTCTCGAGATTAACGAATAAAACATACACGCAAAACTGACAGGCATTTGCGTCATCAGTGCCGCAGCCTGTTTCGCTTTTGGAACACTTAGAGTGGAGTATATGGGACTGAGTGTACTTGATACGCCATGGAGGGCAAAAGTGTTCCTCCTCGTTTACCGGTAGCCTTAAAATATCGATGCCGCCGTGCACTTTTATAGCTGTCATGATCTAAAACTAAAAAGAAACTTCTGTTATATGAAAAGAATTTTACTTCAGATAATGTAAATTAGTTCCTAGAAGAATCGATGCAACAATTAGATATCTATAAATATCATTCTTGTTGTTGTACAATTAGAAAAAAATATTAAAAGTGTATATTATCATAAGAGACAAATTAGTACCCTTACCATTAGAATTAATTACCATTAGAATATTACCAAGCATTTATTGTCTTTTCAAAAAATGGAATTTAAATTTTGTCATTAATTAAACTAAATTTTTCAAAAATATTTATACTCTGCTTTTTATATTGTTTCATGTTCATTAGACTTACATTATAACAGCCGTTCTAAAAGTTTGTATCAATTTGTATATTTTCTAAGTGTTAACCTCACTTCATCTCACAATTTCACAGAACACCATTTCATGTCATGAATAAATAAGAATAAAGTAGTGCCAGAGAGGAACCCGAGAGGCGCCACGCCAGCCTTTTTCTACACTAGCGACGCACATCCATTTAGGCCGGAATATGAACTACAAGTCACATCCATTTTGCGACCCGCCGTTAAAAACAGTGTCTCGTGAAATGGATGTGGGTTGTTGTCCATACTAACATCCATTTTGCTATCGATAAAATCTGGGGGTCGACACGTAACTTTTTCCCTCGGGTGGAAAGATGAAAAGTGAAATATCTAACTATTAACTTCAATGGTTAGAAATTTCACGAATAATAGATTTCACAATTGTTCACAATTCCCCATTCTGATCAATTCGCAGATATTTCTCGCGGCTTCTGATTGGTTGAAATCTGTTGCCTGTTGTTATTTTCTGTTTCTATTGCCTGTGTTTTTCATTGTGCATTCAGCTTTATAGAAAAAAAGGCATGGCCGCTCTCAGGTTCCTCTCTGGCAACTGCTGGCAACATGCAACCGGCAATTTGCTGTTGGAGGAGTTAACCTATACGAGAAAAACATCGTGTTTTTGTAAATTTAATTGTCAATGGATTTGTCGAACGCTACGTAAAATAATATAGAAGTTCTTTATTTGCTTTACTATTTAGAATAATGCAGACGTTTATCTGATTTATTAATATAGATTAACGTTTTTACACAAATCGATTATCTTTTGTCAACACATCACGTGCGTCACTTTCAAGGAACAAGTCCTTTTTCGGTAATACATATTGAATATTGTTATTTTTCTATTGAATAAATAATTGTTAAATATTTGTTTTAGATCAATTTACTCTTTTTTTTTTTTTTTTTTTTTTTTACAATGGACGGTGTTGAGTTATTCAATGTGTTTCTCGCGACACATAAACCACAGCTCGACTCCTATGGCATCCCAAAATTATATTGGAAAGTTTTATATAAGAAGTTGAAAGATCAGATATATGATGCTGGCCTTGCCTTCCAGCTAGCAAGGGTGGAATATGAAAATGGAAAAAGACATGTTACAGAACCAATATGGAAGTTAATGGTATCTATGGAAAATGGTATTTCAGCGCAAGATCCCAATAATATTTATCTCATTGATCATGCGTGGACGTATGACGTTGGTAGCGCTCAACAGAATTTAACTCAGGTACCTCGTCTGCTTGATCGAATGTGTCTCCTCATGGGGTTGGACACCGAATTGGATGAGAGGCAAAAGATTGAGAATGTTACAAATGAGATGTGGCGTTACAATCAGTCGTATTCAGTCAACTATGGACAGATAGAAGACAGAATGCCAGTGTGGTATATTATGGACGAGGTCGGTTCAGCAATAAATCACAGTGACGAACCAAATTTTAGGGCTGTTCCCTTTTTGCATATGCCTGAAGCTGTAATTTATACACTTCTGTTTCCCATAAGAGACATTGCTATAGGGCATGAGGTTACAAGAGATTTTGTTGAAGGTCAGACGAAGGATCCTGAGAAAAGACGTGCGCTATTGCTGCCCTGGGTTTACAGCACCTTTGATGATGAAAATTTCGAGCAGAGCGAGCCAGACGCAGATTACTTTTCAGCGGGTCACATTCCCGAAAGCTTGCCGGAAATTCTGGATGCAATCAGAGCAGATAGGAGCAAAAAATTAAAGGTATTTTCACAGTACAGTTATGTGAATGAATACTTGACAGATCCAGCATTTGAGATTATCGACAATGAGGAAGAGGCGGACATACTGTGGCTTGTGACTCACTACAAGACGTACAAAGAACTGAATGCTTCCTCGCCCCACGTTTTTGTGAATCAATTTCCATATGAGAATGTTTTGACGACGAAGGATCTTTTGTCGATTGTATGCAGAAGAAAAGCAATAGACAAATTGTATGACTCGGATACTCTTGAAACTTATCCAGCGTGGTTGCCAACGACGTACAATCTCAGTACAGAATTGGTGCAATTTGTTACATATTTTACACAGCGAGCGAACAAGAATTTGGATAATCATTGGATTTGTAAGCCTTGGAATCTGGCGAGAGGCTTGGATACTCACATCACGAACAATCTTTATCACATTTTACGGTTACCCTGCACGGGCCCGAAAATCGCGCAGAAGTACATTGCGCGGCCAGTTTTGTACAACAGGCCGGACATTAATCAAGTGAAATTTGACGTGAGATATGTCGTTCTGCTCAAATCCGTGAAGCCGCTGCGTGCATATGCTTACACGAACTTCTTTCTGCGCTTTGCTAATCAATCGTTCGCACTGAACAACTTTGAGGCGTACGGACAGCATTTCACTGTGATGAACTATGCCGAAGAGAATTCGCTGTTCCACGTAAAGTGCGCCGACTTTATTGTAGAATGGGAAAAACAGTATCCTGATCATCCTTGGAAAACTTACGTCGAGCCGAAGATTCTCTCCGTTCTACGACAGACTTTCGAAGCCGCGGTTGCATTGCCGCCGCCGAGAGGAATAGCTGAGAGTCCACAGAGCAGAGCCGTATACGCCGCCGACCTGATGTTGGAGTGGAAGGACTGCGAGATGCAGCCTAAGCTGCTCGAGATTAATTTTACGCCCGATTGCCAGCGAGCATGCGAATACTACCCGGACTTCTATAACGACATTTTTAAATGCCTATTTCTGGATATTGATAATACAACTGTGTTTCATGCATTAGACTCAGTCAAAGAATAACATCATGATTTATAAAGCTTTATATAAGAGGAGATCAGATTTATCATGCTGGCGACGGGGGATTTATAAATAAAAAGAATTTGGATAAAATAAAACAGCGAGATCGCTTTAAAACACTTGTAAAAATGGACCTTGGCTATCCTCCTTCCGCCTAACAGTCAATAAATAGTCGTAAAAAGCACTTGAAGTAAAAGCCTATTCGGACAAGAAAACACGGATAGCTGTTGAAAAAGGGTGAAAAATATGCTTTTATGTATGAAATTCAAAGAAACTTTGCTTGCGGTCCATTTTTACGAATTTGATAAATATGAGACAAGTCACATTTTCACAATAAAACGCATAATAATAAAATGACATGCACAACGGTACCATCAACGCAGAGTTCCCGGCTGAGGCGCCAGGAGCCTTAATTAACTATTATGTTTTTGTGGCTGTTGGTTATAACTACATAATTAAATTATTCAAAATGCATGATTGTAAATGAATTCATGCTATGCATGATTGATGGAAATATATGTGATCGTTAAGCCTATTTCGAACTCGTATTCATACTGGTCCAATGAATCGTACGATATTTCATAATATCACCTTTGATATTTACATAGATATTTGATTTAGCATTAATTTATATTTGCATTAACTGAATGCAATAGGAAATTAATTACATTTGCGAATTATGTTCCAGGCAACTTTACGTTATCTTTTATTCATTAAAATTAATTAGCGTGAAAAATTATGGATTTAATCGCGAGATTTAGTCTGGTGTGTATGCAACTTCAAAATTAAGCGCCACGAATGGATTAGTTCGTGAGTAAACCGGCGTAGCAATCGCGACTTCTTTACAACCTCTGTTGGAGCAGTTTCTCCTTTCTCATCTCCTGCGTCTTCGAATTGTGTATGTATATTGACACGGGAGATGTAATTTTAACAACAAAATTTGTTCCCTTGCAATTAGAGACAATTATCCGACTATGAGAATTGTTTGCGCTGCGTTAAATTGCAAGTATTCCTCGGAAAGCGAGGATTCATCGAACGTCACTTTCATCAATTTTCCTAACAATGATGCGTAAGTAGAATATATTTTTCGATAGGTTAACAAACGTTCCACATTTATTCTTAACAATGCTTATAATAAACAATGCTTTATTTATTCTTAACAAGAGAAGGTTACCTCAATTTTAAAATTCAAAAAATTAAATTAAATTTTTTTTTATAATCTTTTGAATATATATTCTCTTAAGTGTAATGATTTCTTGTTTCCCAAATTTCCTGAAAGGGTAAAATTAATCTTAAAATTGACTCAGTTTTTGTTTTTGTTGTGTTATTCACCAACAAAAGAAGAAAGAACAAAATTTCATAGAGAAAATTTTATTTTTTTTTAATGAGAATAATTTATAAAAAAATTTATCAAAATGTAATTGTTTAATAATAAAACCAAAACAAAATATAGGTCATAATTTTCAGAAACTAATTTTTTCTCTTATATATATCTTTAATATATAACAAAATAAATTCATTTTGTTATATATTAAAAATCCCTCATGTATTGCTAAAGTTTTATAAATAAATTTCCGAGTTTTCTTTCTTAGTTAATAAATTCTTTTTTTCTACTTTCTCATTGCTAAAAAATTGTAATTATACTTAGTATTGTTTCAATAATTCGGAACTTGATCAATGATTTTTACAGAGCCAAGATCTGGGCAGAATGCTGCGGCAGATCGGATTTAGCGGCAAAGTCGAATGCGGAATTACATTTGAGTTATTACATTTGTTCTCACCACATTGAAGACCGATATTACGTGAGCAAAGCTGATCCTGTTATTATGGAAGAAGGTACCATTCCTACTTTATTTGGCACTGACTTGACTGCTGATGGTGAAGATTCAATAATTATGTTTGATAAGACGCAGCATCTGCAAGAAGTAGGCGACGGTACGTCTCTAACCTATTGCGATATGAACGTCGAGATAGACGATTATCACAATATTTCTGTAAGATTCGTCAATTTATGTCGAATCTGTGGCAAATCCACTATGGATGGAATAGACATCTTTGCAGCCAAGGGCATAGAAATGAAATTAAAAGAGAGGATAAATTTGCACATGCCCATCTCGATTGATATAGATGACTCGTTGCCGCAGAAGGTGTGTACCGATTGCTGTGACAAGTTGGAAATTGCGCACTCATTAGTCGTTTCATGTCTAAGAACCGACATGCGTTTAAAACAACTTCTAAATATCGAGAGAGAGGTAAGAGCTAGTGTATTAGTCGATTGTAACTGTAAATATTATTGTAAGTTACGTGTATTTGTGAAAAATATTTTTCAAATGCGTTTACTGTATAATCGGCGATTATTTTGTTTTGCAGCCAGAATATGAGAACAAGTACAATGCATTGATTGATGAATGTTCATTAGAGATAGGTCGAGAAATGTGTATGGATGAAAATACACATTCTAATCTATTTACTGCAAATAAGATGATAAATTCTAATTCAGAAACGAATTTGAGAGGATTGGGAAATAGCGAATGTTCTGAAATACGGAATAATAATTTCCAAAGCATTGGTAAGAATGTTGTGTCCTTAGAACTTGGTACTCTGATCCAAACTTGTAACGACAAAAGTAACGCGACTATCGCGGAAGAACTAGCAAAAGTTCAACAAATCCAAAATGAAAGTCTTAGCATTTTATGTCTTCAGTGCCAAACTCTGTGTGAAACACAGGAAATTTTTGAGAATCATAAAATATTTTGTAATAAGGAGCAAAATGTCTCTGGTCACATAGATACGTTTAGAACTAAGAAAAACGGAAAGTATGAGAGTAAGCACATTAATGACACTGAAGAAAATTGTCAGACATGCAACGAAAAATTTGATAGCGAGCAAGTTATCAATAATATTAAAAGCCATGATTCAATCCGCTGTACTGAATCTCGCAACCAAACATTCAAATGTCGGCAGGTCTACGATAATCACAAATATTTTCATGGAGATCTTACTGAAGTAAATAAAATATGTGGTCATTGTAAAAAGGCTTATCACAATAAGAAGGACTTGTTGGTTCATATCACAGAATCGCACAAGGGTCGATTATTATTCAAGTGTTTTACATGCGATAAAACGTACGAGAAATGGTCAAGTTTGGATATTCACGAGGCCACTCACAGAACAGATAAGCCCTATCTTTGTGATCTATGCGGGAAAAGTTTTAAGCATTCCAACAATTTAAGAGGACATAAAAGAATTCATTTGGACGAGTCCGTAAAGAAGAGACACGTGTGTGAAATTTGTGGCAACGCATTTAGATCACGGTAGTAATTACAAAGATTTACTCTCAAAATAATTTTAGCAAAACTCGTAAAAATAGAGTTATGTTTTATTTCTCTCGTTTGTATAGCTTTCACTTGCGGGAGCATATGAATCAACACGATGACAATAGACCATATTCCTGCGAGCAGTGCGGGAAAGCCTTCTACAAGAGGATTCAATTGCGACAACACAAATTATCGCATGGATCTAATAAGCACATGTGTTCGATTTGCGGTACAACGTTTAATCGTAGAGGGAACATGAACGCGCATATGAAACGGCATAGTAATGATAATGAAGGATATACATGCAGTGTAGGTATTTTACAAAATTTTTGTGCAAATTATTAAATTTCTTATCTTTAGTTTGTCATTAATATCACATTCTCATCGAAAATCGATTGGAAACGATAGGAATGATTGCGCTCTTTTATTATAGGTTTGTGCCTACAAATGTAAATCTATGAGCGAATTGAAGATACACAGGAAGAAGCATACCGAGGAGGAAATAGTGGACAGTATCAAGAGGAAATGTACCGACAAGGAGATATGGCGTTGTAACATTTGTAACAAAATATTTTCGAAACGCGCTACTCTGTTAAATCACGAACGCGTGCACGGAGACGACAAGTTTTACGAGTGCGACGAATGCGGCAAAAAATTAGCAACTAAGAGCTCGCTGATGTATCACAAGAAGTCGATGCATCTGAGGGAGAGGCCGCACATGTGTCATTATTGCGGAGACTCGTTCGTTTCGAGAGAGGCGCGGCTGATTCACGAGAGGATACACACTGGTGAACGTCCATACGTCTGCAAGGTGTGCAATATGCAATACAGATGCTCCAGCAATCTTAGCCAGCATATGAAGATCCACACAGGTCTGAAGCCGCACAAGTGTCGCTTTTGCAATAAAGATTTTGCGCGCAAAGGCACGTTAATTGTACACGAGAGAATCCACACGGGCGTTAAGCCTTATCCTTGCGAAACCTGTGGTAAGAGCTTCTCACAGAAAAATGACATGTTGAAGCACGCCAAACGCACGACGGCAGATCGATGTGGCGCGACCAGGTCAATAAGATCGTTAAACAAAAAGAAAAATATGTTGAAGCATTCCGCGGTGCATGAACAAGATGTCTTAACAATTTCGAATGTCAATTCATCACATATTCTTCAGGTTTACGTCAATACTAGTGCCTCTTCGGAAACTAAGTAATTTAGTAGTATCCATGTAATATAATTGTATACGATGAATCAAATGTCAAAGTTTCATACAAGAAGAACCAATTAAAATGTTCATCCTAGTTCAATTATTATCGAAAGAGGTATGAAAAAAATTTTACTTGGAAAACGCTAATGTTAATTCTGCAGTTGCTATATGCAGCACTTATTCGCTAAGTTACTCCTCATTCTAATTATCTTTTCATCTTACATATTACAGATTTCTGATTAGTACAAGTTTTTACAACAAATTATTGAATTTGTATGATTCATAGAGATAAAGATATCCTAAGAATAGATACAAGTTAAATAAAATTTTTATTATGGCAAAACAACACTTCTGACTGCTGTTATTGGAATATATATTGTTGAAAAGCTGAGAAGAGCTGTGCCAGAATATCCAGAAATCCCCATCTATTTGCGTGCATCTGAAAAAGTTAAATCGACGTGAGTACAATAACAAAATACAGAAATGTCATTGCCTTCTTTGAGAACTTCTCATCCAACATTCAATATTTGTACTTATATACATATATACAATCTATTTTATCTTCTATGATGTGCAACTAGGGTTTCGGTATCATCACGTTGTCATTACGCAGCTTTTTACCATATAAAATACTCGTAGCGAGAACTCTTAACGACAATGTCGATATCGTTATACTGTCATTGCGCAGATATTATATGTGGTAAAAAAACGCTGCACAACGACAACGTAACAATACCGAACTGTCGTTAAGAGTTACAAAATCCTGTTATTACGCAATAACAGTATAACGATACAGACACTATCATTTAGAGTTACAAAATAAATTTCTAGTAAATATTTAAGTATAAATTTTGTTCTCTTTTTTGCTGAATACTTCTTACCCCTAAAGTTAATTTCAAAAATCACATTTTTATTTAAATTCAAATATACGTAATAAATCTATTTTATTATTCTTTATGGTGAGACTAAGTAAATATTTATTGTCTAACATGTTTTCTAAATTTTCCAGATGTCCAAGAAACTACGTGTCTTCGTAAAGTGAAGATCATGTGCGATTTATGATGATTTGTTGGAGTCCGATGCTCTTATTTTCGCATAAGATTGTAGTTTGCTAACGAATCGCGTTGATACCTATAATACGAGAAAATAGCTTCGCAAATCATGTCTCGAATGTACAGGCAACGCTCAATCTGGTTTCACAAGCAATCATCTGTGAAAGCGCTTGTTTACATCTCGATACTCCGTCTTCCCGTATTGCTGAAAGATGAGAGGTACAATAAAAGCCGTTGTTATATATAGAATAATACTCTTTATTGTTTTTTGATAGTTGTTGTTTTTCATATCGTGCGCTGCAGTTTCTTTTTACTCAACTTTTGTCATTCAATATCCAGTTAAACGACACCCCGTTTTACTGTCAGTTCTGCTGCGGCTGCTGCTGCTAATATATTTTGGTAGAACAGTACGTGATACAACTCCACGATTTTAGAACAAAGAGAAACAAAAGGAAATGGCGACACGCCCGATCACTCGTGAACACACGTGTGCCGTATTATTCGTCGACCGCATATAGGACTAGAGTAATTGCGATTTCTCTCCCGTGTAACACTCTCGCTCGCCGAATATAATCTTTTTTTTTTTGTTCTCAATTCCTAAATGATCGAGGAGCACACGTGCTTTTGTGCGCAAGTAAAAACGTGCGCCCGATAGTCGCGTGCGTTTTTGTCTTGCTCGAACGGTGACGACTGACGGCCGCGGTGGTCTTCCTTCAAGATACGCTCGTTGTAATTTGCAAAGTTTTGTTTTTTTTTTTTTTAGACACAACGGCCTCACAATGCCACGTTTCCCCTACATTATGGTCTGCGAGTGATCGACGCGTGGTCGTCGACGATACAATTACGCATTTCTCAGAGAGTATAATCCCTGGCTGTTTTAGAAACACGCGTACCCGGCACGCGCATTGCGAGCGCACGGCATCAGGGTCAAATCAGGGCGGACGACTCGGAAGAGAGTTTGTTCGAGAAAGCGCGGAATAATTTTTTTTCTTTTTTTCAATTCGATGTCTCCGTTCCGATCGCGCTCGGTCAATCGCGGATCCGCACTCGCTCGCGAAACGGCACCACCGAAGGTGCGCTGCTGGGGGATGGGACAGCGGGAGAGAACGTTTCCGAGCTCTCGCCGTCCCCGTTGCGACGACGGGCGCTCACACACTTCCGGAGAGCGCTTGCGATCCGGATGATCCGAAAGTGCGCACCGCTGTGCCATGCGTTTGCTCGATGCGGCCGATGACACCGCCTCGATTCGCGACCGCCCCTCTTTTCCTTTTACCCCATATTACTCTCTTTCTCTCGCCTTTAAATTAATTATCTGTGTGTCTCTCTCTGTAACCATCGTTCTTCGCGCTACTATTTACAATGTACAACGTCGTGCGTTCTTCTTCCTGCCCTAATTTCTTACGACGGCGCCGTGCACGCCCGATCGCCTCCCGATCGACGGTTGCTCGCCATCGTCTCTCTTTCGCCCGAAACTCTTTTTTTTCTTTGTCTTTATTAACAACCTTCAACGAGATGGGACCGAGTCGAGAGGGAGAAATCGGTTCGCGCGATGACGGCTCAAGTTTTACGTAATACGCAAATTAAATGATTCTCTCTCGAACATCATTGTCATAATTAATTTACGTTTGTAACATAAGCTCAATGTTGAAACCAATTTTAATATACGAATCGATCGCGCTGAGAGAAAAATATTCTGGGTGTGACCTTTTTTACTAAATCTCGCGTGATCGTTAAAACTCGATCTTTGATCGTGAAGTTGGTTTGGGAGGAAAAAAAAAAAATTTGCTCACCGAACACTCTGAAAAAGAGAGAATTTCGATGAGTGACTACTGAATTGCCGCGAGCCGTCATGAGCGCGAATGAAAATGAATTTCGTCCGAATATCACCGCCGACGATGAGGAAGAATCGATCGCGAGCTCGTCACCGCCTCGTATTATTTACCAAGATAAATATATACATATATATGCATATAATAATAATAATAATAATAATAATAATAATAATAATAATCTTATACACATATACACGCACACGTACACGTATACGCATACATATATATATACAATTTTTTCTTTAATATATAATATATATCTTATTTATATATATTTTCTCAATATTAAACTTATTATATCCTCTTTTTCATTTCGCTTAAACGTATCTTCGCGCATGTGCTATTTATACTATTTACAAAACGCCTCCATCCGGCATCCCGTTAAAAAGGAAAAAAAAGAGAGAAAAAGGAAAAGGGTGCGGGGAAGGAGGGGAAGAACGGGAAGAAAACGCGAATAATCGCTAGAGTATAATCGTGTCGCACACACCGCTGCCACTTGTATGCACGTCGGCATATGCCGAGGACTTCGCACTTAACAGCCGTAACTTTCTCCCTTCGCGGCGGTTTTTAGGCACTTCACGAGATACGCGCGTCCGATCGCGAGTTACGCGTCAGCGTGGATTGCAAAGAAAAAAATAAAACAAAAAAAAGGCAAAGCCTCGCGTACCGATGCCGGCAGCGCTCGCATGATCTCGCGCTTTCGCCTCCGCGTAGGAGTCAAAGCGACGTCGGATCACACGGACGCAAAGAACGTCTCAGGGGTCTCTTGAACGTTTGAGAATGTCTCGGACATCTTCTAACGTTGAGAAGAGACTCGCAGACAAGAGCGGATTTCAATATCTTCTCTAAGAAGAAATACTTGTCATTGCACAGATAATTTTTGCACATTGGCTCAGGAACTGCGTGTAGTAACCAATAAAAATGGTTTTTTTTGTTTTATATCGGGATATATTCTTTTCATTAGTCAATTGTTACGTGTGATTTTACGATCGTGAGACGCTGCTGGCAAAGATATCCGGCACAGAGTTACTGCATCAATCGTTCAAGAATCACTAATAAACGATTATTTGACAACATTAAAGTAATAAGAGTTGATAATAAGAAAATAATAAATTGCAATTAAATGACATTTAAAAAAATCTAATTTTCATATGAATTTGATTGAAATATTATTTTTTAAATTGTCTTTACTTGTCTACTGACTGGTGCAGTGACCCTTTCTATATTACTTAATTTTTTAGAAATATGCAAATTTTTGTACCTGTTCAGATAAACAGAAGATACATAATATTTTCGAAATATATTAATATTGAATTTACTCAGTTTTTCTTTCTCTCTTTCTCAAAGGAGAAGGAAAAGTTTTATTTATGGAAACGTACGCGATTTGAGACACGCGACCGTATTATTCTCAGCTCTCAATAGCTTCGCTTGGTACTAACAACGTCCTAGAAGAACAACGCGGCTGCTCCACCGAAAAACAAGCAAAGCGAGCAAACAGTGTTGATGAATTGTTAATTCATTGTTTGCCGTTTCATGAAAGATTGGCGATTTACGGCGACTTACACTGAGAAAGAAATTGCAAACTTGACTGAATTTTTCAACTTGATTACATTTCTTTAGTTCAAGTATTATACACTTAAATATATACTTTCAAATTGAAAAATTCAGTTAATAACGTTTGTTTCTCAGTGTATATATAGCGACAAAATAATCACAAACATTAACAGCAATGTTAAAATTACAGTAAATCATAATTATGAGTAATTATGACAGAATAACGAATATTTTCTAAAAAAAAAGAGGATATTACATCATTCAGCTTTTCCATGGAGCAGTCAAACGCACACCGAAGCTTCCCTTCAGGTGTACAATAACTGGAGGGTGAACCTGAGGTTATAGAAACGAAAAACTCGCTTGTTAATACGTTTCCGCTTGTCTCGAGTCCAGTCGAAGCGAGATGTCATGATTCCAAAATCGAATATATTCCTAATTTCGGAGCTAGACGTTGAAGAGATTTAGAGTTGCGTCTTATCGAATTTAGTGTCGGAGTCGCATTCAGCGGATACAAGTTCCGTGAAACGTTAACAGCGAAAGATAGCCAATGACACAACTACGATACTTAAAATCTAAGACGAACTTCCTCTTCTCTTTCTCCTCTCTGCTGGAAAGGAACTACTCTTTCGCCTATAATCACGTTGCTCTTTTCTTGAGAGACGTGAGCTCCCGTATCTCCCGCGATCTCGTTCAACCCGCCGTTTACTAACGTTTGACGCCTAACGCGCATACAATGCACACGTAAGGGGCTCGTGTGTGACACTCGCGCGTGTGGATTTGTACGTACGCTCATTCCCTAAAATTCCCCGCGACTTGTTATAAGTAATATTGCTCGTCGTTTCCGCGAAGAAATCGCGCGGGGAGGGAGTATTATCGTCGGAGAAGGGCGGTTTGGTGAAAGGGGACAGAGGGAGAGATGGAAATGCACGTGTGAGAGGAGGTGTGTGCCGATCGTGTGTTACGGTACAAAGTAGAAAATAGAACTTGAGGAAGGATCTTCGAAGGAGCGAGGATAGTTGATGCGACTCGCGGAGTGAGGACGAGGGTGCGAAGGGTTCTCTTCTTTCTCGACGATTCGCGTTTATGCCTAAGAGCTTAGACTTAGTAAGTAACGCATGTTATATGTATGCATGTATGTATGTATGTATGTATGTATGTATGCATGTATGTACATACACATATGTACATACACACACACATACACAACAAGTACCTAGCATACCTCGCGTATATCTCCGTGTGTATGTATCGTGTGCCATGTGTGTGTCTGTCTCATATAAGAGAAAACATCATTATATTTAATTACAATTTAAATCAACTCTATCGCGATAATTACATCATCCCTTTTTACACACGCACACCGCTCCTTGCTCTCCCTCGTCTCTCGCACTCACATTCGCATTCACCCTCGCGTTTAAGTAATCAGTCGAGTCGATAAGTTATTATTATTACTCTCTTTCGTAACGTTAGACTTTCTTAAATCGTTTAGTTTTTAAGTATAGCTGCTCTCGAATAGATTCGTGGACGTTGAGGGCGAGATCGCGCACGGATTTCACGCGAGAAGGTGCGTCCGGGGTCGAGCGAGCTTTTAAATCGACCTTAACTCCGAGCGTTTCGCCTTCTTCACGCGCGCGCACGCCGGCCACTCTAATTTATTTTATATATATTTTATATATATTTTATATATATATATAAAAATATATATATATATATATATATATATATATATATATATGTGTGTGTACATATGATACATTTACGGGAGATCAGTGGCGCGCAGTGGCCACCGTGCGACGATCCGAAGGGGAAAACGTTATCCCGATCTCTAAAATGCAGGTACATTTGTCGACGTCGTATGTCAAGACACAAGATATCCACACGAAGGCGCCGGCGTCTCGCGTTAATCTCCTTGGGACGCGTGTCACCTATCTCTCGCACACATATACACACGCGTGTGTACATATATGTATACAGGCAGATATGTATGCGATGCGCGACGTGGCCTGTTGCACCCCATTTGTAATTATCTCCCTTCATGATTTTTTGATAATTTCGATCTTCTTCCGTCACTGAAGGGATAAATGATTCTAACATCTTTAGAAAATGTGATTTTTTAAATTCTCGTTATAATTCACTACGATAAATTTCATTAAACTTTATTTCACATTTCGTTTCTCTTCTTTATTCGCGATAATTTTAACTTACGAGTTCTTTATGCATTTTCTCTTTTTTTTTAATACGATGTTTCAATACTTTTATATTTATTTTTTATTTATTTATTGGCGGGAAGTCCGATGGTCATTCTGGTAAAATAATTAATGCGGAGTTCGCATTTAAAATCGAGTTACACGGCCCACGTCATGCATGTTAGGGTTAATCCATTGCGTTGAAGCTTAATGGACTTTGAAAACCTAATGGACTACTTTGCATGCTTAATTTTCACATTTCAACTGACGATTAGACTTTGTGATTTTGAATCGTGGCACACACTTCCTTGTCGAGTTGCGATGATTAAAGTACTGAAAAAATTCTAGATAAATATTGCTACTCGTCGAAATAATCAGTTGCACGGTTGATATTAATCAGTGAGTGTCTGTATTAAAAAACGTATCGCTTAACAAAAATTAAGTATTTTACAAAATTTTAAAAGTTTACATTATCACATTAATTCAAGTTAAAACTTTATATGTCCGAAACGACATAGTTAGTAAGGTACAGGACAAAAAAAATTCGTTTTTTTTTCAATTTTGAAAACCTCTCAGGTTATTTTGATAAAACTTTGTGTATATATCATAGAAAGCTAATCTTTTAAGACCATGCATTATTTTTTTATTCAATCAGGGACGAATCCAAAACAACTTTTGAATATAAGCTGTTTCGAACATATGATCATATAAAGTTTTTGTTTTGAATGTGAGGAATTATTCTTTGAAGTCATTTACAATACTTAAGAACCTTGTATATATCTGCGTCAACGTCATATATGTACGTGCGTTTATATCCTGGAGTGTAAAAAATCAAGATAGACAAAGATTATTTACGAGGTCATATCTCGTATGATCGCTGTATGAAAGTAACTTTTGTTCTGGTCGTAACGTGCTTAAACGAATGCACTCACTGGTTAAACGCGTGTTCTAATATCTAGCTTACGGTTTGTAATTTCAACGCAAATGTTTCAACCCTCTTTCTATTGTTCTTTCACTTTCTCGCAATACGTAAAACAATCGAGACCTTATTGCACCAACCCAATTCAGCCTGTTCAATGTGACTTGCTGTATCTTCATAAATTATTTTTATACGATAGACATTTCAACTCGAGTTTCATGTGCACATTTTCCAATTTATACATTAATTTATAATCAGACAGATGAAAATCATGTACAACCAAGTATTTCCGTTTTACTGAATTATATAGGATCCGATTAATTTTTTTTTAATCTACTCAAATCTTTTTAATTATAATATCCGCGATACGCGAGATGAAAATACTCGAACAAGCAGAATCTACGCTGCGACTGGTGGTGCTGAAGGTATCTCGAGATCGAGACGCCGACATCTCCGATTTACATCGTATCACGCTTACGACGATAGGACACGCGTCATGACGACCCCGAGCGACGGACGCTAAGCGAGCGATCCGTGCGAATTCGGTACGTCTTCGGCTTAATATATGCCCGGGTCTGTGTATATATGTACGTACATGCATGTGTGTTCGTGTGTCCAGAGGATACAAGCACCAGGATGCAGCCGCCCTGTAGCACCGTATGACTTGCGTGCACTCACGCTCGCACGTGTCTCTTCGTGTAATATAGGCCACAGCAGTTGTATGTATACTATCTGTTGTGCGTGTGTGTTGAATGCGTGTGGATACGTGTGTACATACACACACACATACATACATACATACATATATATATATATATATATATATATATATATATACACACACATACATACATACATATATATACATACAAATATATACACATACATACATATATATGCGCGGGTAGTGTATCGTCGGTGATTATCATCGATTGTTCCTCCCAAAGACGCGGACCTCGCACGCTGTTCCACGAAGGAAATTCCCCCTGGACAATCTGAGGCTGCGACTTACAAACGAGAACTGTGCGAGGGAACAGGAGCTCTCCAGGCCGGAAGACTTCGATCGCAACGTTCTCGTCGGTTTTTCCTGCCTCGAAGAGGAAGTTTCCTCGTGGTTGATACCATTTTCCCTCTTTCTCCAGCCTCTCGAATCTCTCTACGCTCTGCGTATTTTCTTGTACGTTTTAATTACCTTTCTAAAGGTTCGAACGTGGATTCTCGAGTTCGCAGATGCAATTGCAGAAACATTGCCTCGATCCTGTTATCCTATGGATGATCGTTATTACGCGCTATTGAAGGGTTGATGATTATCGACAGTTCTCTATCTCTCTCTCTTTCAAATCTTGAGACAAATTATCCCGAGGCGCATGTAAATTGCGTTTGCACCTGGTCTCGAAATTCCACGGTGGAAGAGATGATACGCGCGGGTCTCCATGATCTTGCACGCGGTAGCTCGATACGAAATTTGCCGTCCGAATATTTGTCAGGACACCAGATCATCGAGAGTAGCAGCACCTGTCGACACGCGGACAGTAAAGGCTTTCGTTCCCTTATTCTACACATACACACAACCCATCCTTCTCTTCACTCTCCCCGTTCTTAACTCGTTCGTTAAACCCTCAGAGCGCTCTATCTGCACCTGCGGATGCCGCGTGTCATGACGCGTCCGTCTCTCGGGGAGCAAATACATTGGGAGACACGTTGATTAGCGATAGTAATAATAATAGTAGTAGTATTAGTAAGAGTAGTGTGATATAGTATTACTCTAGCAATAGTAGCGATAGTAGTAGAAGTAACGATAACGGTAGTGGTAAATAGTCGCGGGAGGGATAGCAGTAGAAGTAATGGTAACGATAGAGTCAGTAATGGTAGCGATGGTGATAGTAGTAGTAGTAGTAGTAATAGCAGTGGTAAAAAGAGCGGAGGAAGAACAAAAGTGTCATAGAAGGTTGTATCGGTATCGGTGTACGTGTCCGATTGTATGTATCCGTGTGTACATGTGTAATTGACACGACAATAAATTAATACGAAACTGAAAGATGAAGGCGGCTCCTCGAGAGTCGCCGGCCGGATGTCGAGCGCTCCAGAGGGTGGGCGAGAGATCAGTATTCCATCACTTTGCCTCTCGCCCGCGCGCCTTTTCAGCAGCCCCGCGGGCTGCGAAACGCGGGCTGCATTGTCCATCGCCGCGGATTTATTTGCCCTGCGGCGTTAGCGGATAGAAATCGATGAGATGACTCAACGATGTCAAAGTCGAGGGCTATGATCCTACGCACATCAACGACTCGTGCGTACTACTGCTACTACCAACGTTGCTGACGCCAGCGCTTCCGATAACGTTGCTATTACCGCAGCTGCTGCCGCAACTGCTCCCCGATGACATTAGGTGTTGTTGCTGCTGTTGCTGCTGCTGCTGCTGTTGTTGTTGTTGCTGTTGATGATGGTGATGTTGATGGTGATGGTGATGATGGTGGTGGTGGTGATGATGATGCTGTTCCTGGGTCGTCGTTGTACTTCTCAGGATGTCATCCGTCGAAAGAGGCGTCAGCTTCCACCCGGGCATAAAATCCAGGTCGAGATCGGGCCCAATATCTACATCCAGTAGTTCGTTGTTATTGAGCGGGTCGAGCGGCGACTGGCTTGACAGAGACAGTACGCTACCCCAGTTGATCGATCGACTGTCGTCGCTATCACCAATGCCGGAATCGACGTCGGTCTCACCCGACGACGTCGGTGGCACAGGGAAAGGCGTTAACCTGCCCTGTTCGGGCGGTTGCAGTTGAGCGATCGGTGCCGGTACGACTGGCTCCATAGGTGGTGGACTCCTGTCCCTCTCCATCTCACGTTCCAGATGTCTCAAAGTGTTACAGATGAGTACCGATCGGTGGAGGCTCGGATCCGGGAATTGGCGGTACCTGGCGAGTTTGCACATAGAGATGTTGAGCACGGCAAGTCGCCGCTGTCGGTAGCAGGCCCGACCGCGCCGACACCAGCTGGATTTGGAACCTTCGCAACACCGTTCATTCGCACGGTAACTTGAACCAAGCTCCAGGTAGCTCTTGCCATTTTCCTCGCGACGTATCGTCGGCGGTTCGTAATGATGAAGGGCGCCCCATTGCGGCTGAGATCTCGATAGTTGGTTATAACCGTTGCTACCGATAGGGCTGACGGAGGCGCGTTGATGATGGTGATAATAGTGTTGCGCGTGATGATGCAACTGTGTCACCGTGGACGATGCCGACGTCGAGGGTGACGACGGCGATTGCTGCTGCTGCTGTTGCTGCTGCTGTTGTTGTTGCGATTGCTGCTGCTGCTGCTGTTGCGCCTGTTGTGGCGATTGGGAAGATGAATGGTGCTGCGAGGAGTGTTGCTGGGACTGCTGCTGCTGTTGCTGCTGCGAGGAACTCGTCGCCGAAGGCTGGCACGGATTCGTCGCCTGTAGGCAGGGCGAACTCACCTCCATCTCGTAATACGATGTCGGATTTAAGGGCGGCCCGTAACTATCGTCCATCGCCCACCAGCTACCATCCACACGTCCGAGCTTCGACGGACTCTCGCCTAAGTCCATGTGGAATTCCATGCAGCCGACACCACCCTCCAATTTGCGTTTTCCTGCCGTCGCCTGCAGACCCATCATTGCACAACTCTGAAAACATTCATAAATCGCTAACATTAGCTCCATGCATTTTTTTCTGCACATCCAACTCTATGCTAAAGTCATAGCTATCTCTAGTTTAATCATTTCATACATTCAGACGCTAATTGTGAGTTTGTTAAGAGTCAGCGTTATCTCCAAATTATTCTTCGGTGTTGATGCAACGAAGTCGAATGAGCGCGCTTAGTTTGTGCGACGCTCGGAGGCGAGAGAGTAGGCAAGAGAGGACGTGACTCAGACGCTCGGCACTCCGTCCGAGCGATGGAAAAAGTGACGTCACGCGACTCCCTAGCCCTGCCTGGAAGAAATCATCAGCGGAACGCGGACGATCGCTCGTTGGCAAGCGCGGGCCTGGCCTCAGACTTCCAGCAGCAATATCTTAGAAACGCTTGCTGACACTTACGAGAGAGAAGCTCATAAGCCGGACAGAGATGCTGTATATCTCATTTCTCGACAAGTTCTTAATTTTACAAAACAGCAAAACAGCTTGGTAACAAAATAATTTTTGCCTAAATAAAAAGATTTTTTTTTCATGTTGAGTTTAATTTAAATTAAAAAATTATCAAATTCTGTATTTTATTCGTTTAAAAATTGCATGCATTTTTCTTGCGAATTGAGAATGAGGTCGGGACACGTACGCTGGGATTATAATTTCTCTTCGTCTCGTCGTTGTCGATCGTAGGGTGAATCGAACTCGCGTGCGTATCTTGGCGCCGCGGACCCTACGAAAGCAGTACCCACGCAGCCGTGGATGATTTACGCGCGTACGAGGTCGCGCGAGTGAAAGTAAGTAAATAATCGTTCCTCCCTCCAAGCCCTTGCTCACCTCGGGAGACAGAGAGACGCGTTTCTCCGCTGGCGCAAGCAAGAACGCGGCTCTCGCGAGCGTGAGAAAGAGAGACCGGGAGTAGGGGAGTTAGAAGGGTGAGAGGATGATGAGGGGACGAGAGGAGGCAATGTATCGCCACGATAGCGTGCTCGGTTGTGCTCGGAGATGCCGTGAGATGTCACCAGCGACATGTTTGTCGGCTGGTCGAGTCCACGTGGCCTCCACATGACGTTTGATTTCACGGAAGGATAGGAAAGAGAGAAGAGAAGATATAGTATGTATGTATATATGTATACTTTATATACTTTATATAATATATATAAAACATTCTTTTTACAAAAAAGTTACGCACAGGTCTAGACTGTCGATCTTAAAATTGTTAGAACTTTGTGAAAAAAAATCGTATAATAATTTTCCTGGAGAAAGTTACTTAAAGTAGAGACTGCCCTTTAAAATGATCAGTGTATATATATATATATATATATATATATATACATCACATACACACACAAATAAACATGAATGTAAAGAGAAACGGATGCTGTGGGACTTCGAATGAGGGCGACGAAAAAATGACGATGACAATCATCGACTGAAAAAGGTGACGACGACTGTAGTTCCCTGTGGGCATACGGACGCATGAAATTCAAAATGAAGGAAGAAAACGTGAATCCTCCTCCCCCCTCATAATCACGCGATTAATCTCGTTACCGAAGTCGATTATCGTCTCTTTGACTTTCGTCGCTCGACTCGATTATAGAGCGAATTGCCACTTACCAAACTTTGATAATTCGCGCAACTTTCATAAATTCGCGTTAGAAATAGTTGCGGATACTATTTCTATCCCGAACGTTTCCAACTTACGACTTATCAAATTTAAAGTCCCCCTCTCCCTTTATCTTTCTTTCTCTCTCTCCTCTCACAAGAAAAAGGCGCTTCTTTCTTTTTACGCGATACGTAACTTTTGAAAGTCGAAAACTGCGAAATTAAATTATTCTATAGCTCCTTGACAGTCGAGAGCCTTCGGCGTGAGAGAGCCCTCGCTCGCCTTTTTTGTTCCGAAAAGTTGGAAATCGCCAACGCATAGTCGTAGCATACGTCTTTTCATAAGCGAGACCTGATAGATAAGAACGGCAGCGTGACGCGCGTTCGTCACTCCACTATGCTGAGCGACCAGCGAAATATTAAGTTTTATTAATTTTCAAACATATTCGCCCGTTCAAGAGGAAACGTTTTGCAAGCGAATTTTGTGCGCGATTTAATGGCTCGGGGAACAAACGTCACCGCGTTTCCATCGAACTCTCGGCGTCCGCGCGTCACTACCAACGCCGCCTCGAGCTGCGCTGATAGCGGCGGCCCCGCTGCAGCGGTAGTGAACGATGTGGTGACCGAGCTCGTGGCGAACGACGGACACTGGTGGACTTTGTAGGCAAAGCCAATGCGACGCGCGAACGCCACGTTCCCGCTATCGCAGCTCTATTCTGTATGATGATTCCGTTATATCCCACACAACAATAATAGGAAGTTCCAAGTTCGACAAAATCGACCGAGAAGCCAGTAAATAATAAAGTCAGTCTTTCGTGATTCGATTCATTTATATCCCGTAAATTACGCAATGTCGCGATCGCTATTCAAAGAGTTCCGCGCTATTCAGCTACTCGCGATCAAACGGGGCTTACGGGGCACGTTGGATTTGTGTGTAATTTTATACTCGGCTGAGAGTGACCTAGTTCGTCTTATCGGTCAAGACAGCAGACTTGGGTGGACTCTACTCCGAGCGTTTTCTACTTGCCACGGTTGCGGTAGCTACGTCCCTGGCCTGACTCGAGTGTCTCTAGCGGCAACGGCTCGCTCTTGCGACCGCGTACATCCGCCGCAGCCGGCCGTAGCGGCCTACTTGGAATATGACTCGCTCGCGGAGATTCTCCTTCTCCAACGCGACGACGGTGGTCAACCGGCCAGCTCGCAGCTCCGAGGAACGTTCGTGGAATCATCGTGGAGGAAAAACGACGCGCGATGGATCTAATCTCGCCTTCTAGCTGAGAGAATGATGCCGACTCTTTTCCAAACAACTTCTTTTTCTTTTTCTTTTTTTCGAACTAAAAGCGACATTCGCTGCAACAGCTCACTTCACGGAGTCCCTGAATGAGGATCTAAAAGACGTCTCGAGAGAATCTGAGACGAACGAATGGTATTAATTCAATGGTTCGAGAAAGATCTTGAAATTTTCGCTGCTTCGAGTCTATTAGTTACACTGTTTTGCTTATTATCGGACGGTATAGCAAATGTCTGACATTTTTATCTTCTATCCCACGCTTAACGCTGATAGATTACAATAGTGTACGAGTAATGCGAAACTGCTCGTTCAAATTGTTAAAAAGATTCACAAATTTCCGATTATCACAAAAAGATCTATTTGAAGCGAGCGGATCTCTCTACGTGTCGTGAAAGTGCGTTGGAAGGGAGACAAACTCGTGTGAAAATGAGGGTGTACGCGTAACGCGGGTTAATAATTTCGTCGATCGGCGAAACTTGGTCGTTGTCTCCCGCGGGGTAGGGGGTGGTACGTACTCGGGATACGTACTTGAAAATTTCGGCGAAACTCGGCGAATGGGGCGCACGCCCGACTACGGATGCGGATGTAATCTCCGGCATCTCCTCCTCTTACGTGCGATATTTGCGAAGCGTGACCGGGCACTTGTTGAATCGACAACGGGAACGGGAACAAGAGGAACCTGGGGGGCGACGGAGAAAGGAGGCGCGAGAAGGAAAGAGAAAGAGGGAGAGATCAGGGTAAACCGTGGAGGATAGTGCGGGAGAAAGGGGCAGGAGAGACGGATGGACTGTTAGAGGTAAGATGGTTAGGGAAAGGAGAAAGCACAAGGGGGAGGAGAAAGGACTAGGAGGTACAAAACGCGGGAGGAGGAGGTACGAAGAGGGTGACCGATGCGAAAGAGGGTTAGGGGTGATTCGGGAAGAAGAGGGTGAGGCGACGCACAGATGGGGCAATAAGGGTGAGGGAGGGACGCGGCAGGAGGAAATACACTGGAAAGGATTAGTTGTATGTGGTGATAATACGCGGTTCTTAACCGGCCGTAAATCAGAGTTGAGAGAAGCGCCACGCCCCGACGCTCCTTTTCCACTTGTGAAATCCTCGCGGCTTGCATCTCGTTTGTAAACCTCCTCGCGACCACGTGCCTGTATCGGCAGACGCCAGTGATTAATACGGGGCTTAATAGGGCCTTCGCTGCCACGAAGTCGCGATTCCACGATTAAAAAGTGACGATCATCTCGCAATGTATCACCGGCGTTTGATTCTTTTATGTTTGTGATATATGTGATAGGCTCAGCCGACTGCTACTTTATACAACGTACCCGAGTCAAAATTGTGATGCTACTTTGACATTCTTAAGCATAGTTTGCACCTACTTAAAGACTCTATGAATCGGGAAAAACCCTTTTTTGACGATATCACATTTATTAAATTTTTTTTAAACCTCTCTCATATAGAACAGAATAGTCAAGCAATGTTGCAACAATATTTCCAACTGTCTGTAACATTGCTGAAATATTGCAATATTACTGAAATGCTTTGTACTGTATGCGTCTAATTCTACAGATTTCATTTCAGTGTTACCACCAAGTTATTATGTAATGCTTCCCAAAGTTCTACTTTGACACTTAGATGCTCTGTAGTTGGAAAAAAAATTACTACCCTTGTTAAATCATCTTTTAAATCGTGAATTCCACAATATAGCTGAGTCAAAATTTGGACGCGTATGTGCATTCGTACGAGATTGGACGAGCCTAACAAACTTTCCAGGATCACGAGTGGTCGCGGGGGTGCACTCGCGCGTCACAGTTTCTCGAGAGGACGAGCTGCTGCACATAACTCACTTCGATATCGATACTTAAGTATAAAGGAAGTCGTAGATTCCGCGCGGCAGCTTTGACGTCGAGTGATAAAACGACCAGGATCTCGCCACGAGCGAGCAACAGGCGTCAAGCGAGAGCGAGGGAAGAATAACGAAAACACAGGGAATAAAACCCGGCAAAGTTTTATCGCGGTTCGAACTCGAGACGCGAGAGTGGGTAACGTAGTAACCCGAGGTGCGTCGCGGGACTTCAATAACCGCATAAATCGTCGCAGGGAGGTACGCAGGAGAGGGAGGCCTCGTCGCCGAAAGAATTCGTCGGTGCGAACCTACGAATGTGGATGATGGATTCGCGTTAGAAGTGGAGGAGCCTCGCGACGAATCCGACGACGTAATCGGATGTCGAGAGATAGATGTGAGTTCACGCGTGAGATGCACGGTAAGATACACTCGTGGACAATTGAACCAATCGATACATGAAGCGGGAATCTCTCGAAGGCAGCGTACGTAATCCCGGCGAGTTCGAAGTCCTTTGAAGTACGAATCGATATTCGACGTCTCCGCGACCGTTGGAAAATCCAAACTATCATTTATACATGTGATTCGAGTGCGCGATATAAGCGCAGACAACACAAGTTTACGGAGAATTCCAGATCTCACGGAGCATCATATCGGCGCGCTTAGACGTCCAGTGGGCGAGAGTGCTTTCGCTAATGAGCAAGAAATAACGGTGGCGGCGATAGATAAAGCCGTCGCGTCGGTAGATTGGTCGATGATCGTGCGGTAAGGGTTCGCGGACCGACAAGTACGCACGGCGCAAGGTGAAATAAAAGCTAGACGCGTTGCAAAAATTCAGCCAAGCAAAATTCAGCTATATATATGCGTATATATTATATATATATAAAAAAAAAAATATATATAAAATAGGTATATGTATAAATATATATATATATATTATAAGTGTGCATATATGTGTGCCGTATGTATATATACGCCGTTCTCGCGACGCGC
The DNA here is from genome assembly GCF_016802725.1 of Solenopsis invicta. Classification (NCBI taxonomy): domain Eukaryota; kingdom Metazoa; phylum Arthropoda; class Insecta; order Hymenoptera; family Formicidae; genus Solenopsis; species Solenopsis invicta. The sequence continues at coordinate 2,958,739 of NC_052667.1, forward strand.
ATCCGCTCATCGGCTGAGAAAGGAGCGTTTTTGTCAGCGTGACGCGCGCACGGCAGTGGCGCAAGGTAGTAACGGCGCGCGGCTAGTAAAATCCTAAGTGGAGAAGGTTCACGGTGGATCCGGCTCTGCCGGACGATGAGGTAATGTTTGCCTCGACTCGACTCGACTCGACTCGACTCGACTCGACTCGGTACAGCCGCGCCGAGTCGAAGCTATCTAGCAACTCGCATAGACAGTACCGACGTTGGAAATCGCGGTGCCTAGGCCTCGCGAAAGTTAACAACGTTAGCTGAGAGTAGCTGCAGTCATACGTTGTTGTGTATCGCTCATCAAGAAGTAACTATAGATATTTTAAGTAATTTTTGCAGCTGTCTTCGCTGCAAGTGAAGGTCCTAATTATGGATTCTTTAAGGTTAAAAGTATTAATTCGTTTAAATTTAACGATCAAACGTCTGAAAGAGTTATTAATGTCAATATAAGCAGTATTATAATTTTAAAAAAAGGTTATTATATATTTCAAAGACTGATTGTGAATTTTGGAAAAAATATTTAAAAATTTAGGTATAAATCCCAATTGGTCAGCGTAATTACATAAATGCGTTAATGTTCTTTTTTAAAATATATTATTGTATCTATGTTTATTGTACTTAAATACAATCTACTAAGAGTATTAATTTTAAGAAATTATTAAAAAAATAAAAAAAAATTTTTTTGCAATTTTATTAATGCATGCCTGTTTGTAAAACATTTAAGTTTGTAAATTTAATACATATGTGGAACTGTCACCTTATATCATGGCTAAACAATGGAAGTCTCGCCAAGTTACAACATAAAATTTGTTTAGATTTTATTATAAAAAATGCTTCTCTTAAAAAATCGTCAAAAAAAATTAAAATTTAACGCGAATTGATTATTAACGTAACGATTTAATGTAAAGTGATGCTCCGTTAATGGATGTTTGATGCGATGTGTTTAGAAAAAGACGAGTGATCACTTGAGCCTTGATTAAAAGTGAATAATATTTATTTGAACGATGTCCGGAACGTCACTGGAGTCAAAGTCTAAATGAATATGAATTGTTTTTAAGAAAAAAATTAATACATATAAAATTATAACAGAACATTGCTGTATGTAACAGTTGTAATTTTTTATTGGCAAACAGAATAATTATGTTCTAAATTAATTCCAATCGGATAGCATCATTTTCCGGATGTTTTGTAGTATTCAACACTACTTTACTCATTCCTCAATAATATATCAGAATCAAATAAAAATTTAAACCAAGCAAACTAATTTACAAGTTTTACATTTAAAAGTTAAATATAGGAAACTTAAAATAATAAAATTCTTGATATAAATAACTGTATAAATATTTCATTAATAGAAACGTTAATAATTTAGATTCCGATACTTTGAAAGTATCACAAGACGATAAAATTTCATCAAATCTTTCAACTTCGCTCTCTATATCTACATCTTTTAGAAATTTTCTTCTATTTTTTCATCCTCAAAATTAAAAGTGAGAAAGAAAGAAATCAGTGTATGACGTCATCTTTCCGGGAAGAACATGATTCTTAAAACGATCAGACCTAATGTTGATTTTGTATTTATATTTCTAAATTTACTAGTGGCAGAAGTCGCCGTCTTCTGCCGGCCCTGCTGGCGAACGCGCTTCGAAGGCTGAGTCGGCCGAGAGACCAGTCGTCGGTAGATAAAAGTAGTCAGTGTATATGTGTGCGTGTGCGCGTGATGTGTGTATGTGCGTGTGTGCCGCGTGTGCTCACATGCGCTCGCCGTTGATATCGGCGCGATGGAACGAGCACGAGCGCGCAACGATAGCCGATGTACCTCCTCTATATGTGTGTGCGTATATATAAAAATATATACACACGCACGCGTATGCGTGTGCATGAGTAATGCCTCGCGTATGTGAGCGGGCGCGCGCGCGAGTTGAATTTTCTGCGCCGCGCAACACACGACGTCGGAGCGACGTTGGCGCGCCACGGTGGTCATGACAGCATGACGTCAACCGGCCGTGTGTTATTTTCGAAAGGGGACTCGACGGTGGCGACGCCGCGCGGAGAAATTGCGAAGCGGCGCAAACAGCCGGAGCACGTCGCTATCGGGCGGAGGAACAACGAGGCGAGCTTCGGGCGATGTGAGCGAGCGTGTGAGCGAACGAGCGAGCGAGCGAGCGAATGGAATATGTCGAAAGGACTCGCTCGGTTGCGTCTTGCGTGGATGGAAAGTATTTTTATTAAGGCACGCAAATCGCGCCACGACTGGAGCAAGAACCGTCGCTTTTTACGTAAAATAGTAACGAGCTTTTTATTTTTTACGATCGTGAGAAGACGTTTCTCTCCGGAATATATGTCGACTTACTTTCTTCAAGCTTTCTTATCTTTTATCTTTTTGCCTCCGATCGATATCTTAAATTATTATTATCTCCGTAATTTTATTTTTATACTTTCCAATTAATTTTTAAGATATTAATTATTTTAATGTAGCTTAGTCTCGGTTTATCTGATCTCTTTCTCTTTTCCTAATTTTTAAAACTAGAAAAGAATAAATCGAAATTATAAAAAAGCAAAACGCAAGATATGTCTTCGATATGATTCATGTCCACTTCTAACAACGTAGATAAACTTTACTCTTGGTTTAATTTATCTCTTTATCTCTTTCTAATTCTCAAAACTAGAAACGAATAAAAAGCAAGTTAAACTGAGATTACATAAAAATCTAAAATAAGTTTTCAGTGCGTTGCCATCTGATTTATGTCCATTTCTACCAATGTAGATGAACTTTAATCTCGGTTTAACTTATCTTTTTCTAGTTCACAGAAAAGTAAGTTATAAATTTGAGATTAAAATTAATCTGGTACTTATACTGGTAGAAATGGACATTAGACTGCGCGACACTGATTAAAATTATTTCGTGCGCGATAACAAATGTCAAAATAAAATATTTCGCAGTCGTCTGAAGAAAGAGTAGCGTGTTAATCTTCCACGTGTCTGTCTTTTTCTCTTTCCCTCTCGCTCTCGTTTTCTTCGTCTTGATACAGAAACCCATCCTGACGTTTCCCTTTCGTCACAGCAATCACGTGCGCACGACTGGATCGAACGGCTCGATTTGACAAATGTCCTCGGGGACGCGACCGGCGGTCCTCGAGTTTTACACGAACTGGGGCCAAGGTCAAAGCACTATCGCGCTTCTAAATCGTCGTGTTAGCGACGCGAAATTTAACATACATCCAAATACATCCATCATAGGTGCGAGAATTAGTCGGGGATAAAAATCTTTCTGCGTAAGCGCCGAAAGATATGGCGCGACGTCGAAAAGACGGGAGCTCTTGGCGCCCGAAGACGCCCGAGCGTTGAAATTCGTCGCTATTCTGGAGGCTGACCCAACTGATGCCGAGTTTAGCAGAGTAAAGTCCGCGGCAGATTAGCCACGCGCTATCGCAACGAGCGCGCGCGTGGATAAGATTGTGCTGCGCCGCGCCGGTCGACCGGCTTCAGGCTTCAAGGACTCCGCTTGTTCAAGGCGGTTAAGACGTCAAGACGAAATTTCTCGTCGAGACTCCCGAGTTGTCGAACACGCGACCTGTTTCACACAGCAGCGGCCATTGTGTGCCGCGATATAAATATTCAATAATAAATAGTAATTCAATTATAAATAATTATTTTAATGATAAAATATTTTTACACAAGAAAGTCCTACACGTAAATCGTCCTGTCATTTTTCGTTTAGAAATGCTAGCGTGATTTATATTGGAAAATATTACTCTTCTCGCATGATAGTTTTATCGAATCGTAAATTGCTTTCTTTCACAAATTAACTTTTCATCGAGAGCTATTAATGTATAGAATAATACACAATTCTACAAGTTTATTTCGCAAGTTAATTCCGTGCGATATTCCATTGTTTAACGTAAATAATACGAGCCCGATATGAATCTATATTTACACTGATGAAAAATTGATTGTTTCGAGGCACAGTTGTTTTTCTCGTCGAAAAAGTTTCAAAGTTTCTCATCATAAATGTCGACGGGAAGGTTGGCCGGTATTACAGATACCGTGCCGACCTTTTTCGGCAACACGCGACACCCGGCCGAAAACGGCGCGGAGATACGTCATCGGGCGCGAAACGCGCGCGAGACTCTGCGACGTTTCAACCCCCGAGGGACGACGGGCACGTGTACGAATCGGTGGTCGCAGAAGGGACGGCGAACGAGACGAGGCATACGGGGAGAGGGGGGTTGTTCCGATGCGTCTCGGCGGTAACTATCCAATAGGCGACGTCGACCCACTCATTCACTCCTCCGCCAACCCCCGGGGCACCCCGCGCGATACCAACGCGTAAGCGCGTAGGCGATCTCTCCCGCACGTAGGTACGCGCGCGCCCTTGCCTCGCTCGCACTATGTAACGTACATAACGCGCGTATATATGCCTCCCGACTGGTAAATACCCTACCCTATATACGGAGTGGCGAGGAGAGAGAGAGAGAGAGAGAGAGAACCTACGCGCCAGTCGGGCCTACATTAGGGGATGAATAAAGGAAGGTCGCCGAAAACGGAGGGTCGGTTCCCCTGGTCCCCAGTGTCTCTCATTTTATCCTAGAGGCACGCATGCCATGTGCGTTTTCGGGAAAACGTTCTTACGTTTATGCTCCTTTCTCGCACTGAAATTGTTGTTGATGAAAGCTGAAGTTAAGGCTACAGCTTTTCTTTACGTGTCTAAAGATAATATTAATTATCTTTGTGTATTCCATGTTACTATTAATGTATTTTACTATGCATGTGTGTATATATTCGGTTGATTAAAAAATAAAATAGAACTGATGATCGGGTCTAGGATTAGCTAACGACACGTGGCCTCTTTGCGTAAATCGGACTGAGCGCCGTTGATACCATCTATAGGGGCGCGCGACATCTGCGGTGTCCTGAACGAAGGGTCCTACCCCGAAAACCGGGGAATTGGGTGGGGGATCAGAAACGGGAGGAAGGCCGCGAGAGAGAAAGAAAAACTCGAGGACGGAAAATTGTGAGACGCCGGCGAGAGGGCGAGCGGAGATGAGAAGTAGAAAGGAGAGCGACAAGAGGAGAAAGAGACGGGAAATAGGAGAAAAAGGGAATCCTCGTCGGGATCCTCTCGAAATAAAGCGACGGAAAACGTCACCCTGTCGTTAATTGGTCCGTGCCAGTTCTAGAAGTCAAAGGTTTCCGCGCATCCCCCGGACTTCGCGATGTCTCAATTTGTTTCGACAACGGTAAGGACATTTCGAGCGTAGATGGTATACAAATTTAAGATGCTCTATTATTTATCAAATAGATATTACTTGTTTGATAAAAAATAATTGAATAGTTCTAATATATTTATTTGAATTTATTGAATCCAAATAATCTTTTTCTCTTATTGTTAGAAATAACTACGGTGACATAGTGAATAGGTAAATTATAATACTATAAAAAAATTAGTATGGCGTATTAATAGCCATTATTTCTGTAAAAATATACTATAATATATTATATTGTATTTTTACCATGCAAAGTAACGCGTGAGTCGTTCGTCATGAAAAACATAAATTCAAAGAGAATTGATAGTGGGTGAATATACATATATTTAAGACTATATTTGAAGGGGTAGCACGCACACGCATTCCGATATGATCAAAGTCTGTTATTTTTAACGAGTAAAAATGAGCTCTCGGCTCATCGAAAGCAATTCGCGTTAGGGTAAACTTCCCCTTTGTTCTATCGAGAATTCAAACAACTTGATGGATGCATCCGTGCGAGCATCGCGGTGCACGTTGCTCACGCATACGCGCGTACGCGTGCACGCACGCACGCACGCGGGTGGCTGTATCTTCTCCGTGTGGGAAAGCGGAGACGCACGCGGCGGCTGAAAAAGGGGGCCATATGTCGGGCAATGGCGGGCACCCCTTGCGCGTGGGAGTACCGGTGGGGATACGTATATACCACGCCACTCTCCCTTTCCGATACATTTTTTGCCTCCCGCCGGATTTTTTTTTAGCGAGGCGTCTTCCTGCTTACGCGCGTATGACGCGGCGTCCTCTCTCCCGGCCCGCCAACCTCCCCCGAGAGCCACCCTCCCCCTTTTCTCCCCCTCTGGTTCGCCTCGTTCGCCCTTCGGCGTTCGTCACCCAGCGTCATGTGGAGCACGGAGGTTTTTATTTCAAATATTTTCGATTTCGATGAAGAGACTTGTCGATGGACTCGTCTATGAATGGAACGCTACGATCGGTCACGCTGACGCTGTAAAGCGGTGTACCTCGCGAGATACTGTACTCAATATATGCTTATGTCGAATGATATACTGAGTGTTTTGTAAATATAGGCTACACTTTCAGCCACGGATTTTTTTAAATAAATTTCAAGTCATTCTTTTCGCTATAGTATAAATTGAAGTTTAAAATGCGTACTGCACACATATTCATCTGAAATTTTTTATATGTAAATAAAATATTAAATATTTTTATGTTAAATTGTGACGATAAATGTTGGATAAAGTAATACGTAGCCCGCAAAATTTCCACCTGTTTTGCTTAATGATAGAGCGAATCAATAAATAAAATCGAGAAATCCCCTGTCTTCCCGAGTTGTTTGTGTATACACGGACGACGGGGTTAAAATAGTACACCTAAGGTCCAAGTTGAGATAAAGCAAAACAAGTAAGGGAGAAAAGAAAGGAGAAAAGAGGAAGGCAGGGAGAACGAAGCGAGAGAGGCAATGTGTGTGTGTACGCGCGCGATCGCGCGCGCGGAACCTGTTCGCGTCTGACGAGTGGGCGCGCGGGATGAAGTTTACGATGTCCATAGGACACTTAAGAGAGAAAGAGAAAGAGAAAGAGAGAAAAGGAAAAGGACAAGTGGACAGTTCGGACATAGCAGGTGCCGGCTGGTCAACAATGAACACGCGTCTGGTTTGCGCATACGCGAGCACTTTCCACTTACGAGAGAGTGATGAATCGATGGTATTACGAAGAATGCACCGAATTACGGAGGGTTCGCGGTCGGGAAACAAAACCGACTACTCGGTTACAGTATCGTTTTGGTATCGACACGATACGGATACTTTTGCGGAGGAAAGTACAAATAGCAGAAATGAGAAATTTGGGCAGAAAATATTTCGCTGCAAAATAGTAATATTGCAAATATAGAAACTGAGCTTTGTAAAATTAAACTGAACTACTCCAGACCTGTTTTTCCTACCTCCTGACGTTTTAACTTTTAAAACGAGTAAAATATATTCGAACTGTAACGATTATTACCTATCTATTTTTCTCTCTTTCTCGTATAACAACATGTTTCAGTCATGCCAAGCCAATGTGTCATGACGCACAAATTAGTAAGATCCTATCCTTTTGTACTAGTCACGTACACGAAGACAAAGCCACCAAAGAATTTTGAGAAAGATGCCTGCTGGAAAAATTTGTCTTGGCGTCTTTTACCTACTTGTGGGGCCTGGGCATACCCTACCTGGGCCCAGGTAGGAAATACGGATGATCGTCGTGCTTGGGTCACGACGCTTGTGCTGCCTTGACGAGGGTCGGACGTAAGGGCGCATCGTGTGGTACGTTCGGAAGAGCCGACAATAAAACCCAGGGATTCTCATTTTAGCTTTCGTTCGTGAGAATGCAATGCAAGAGTGATACGGCAAAGTTACGTTGAAAAATGACCTATTGTAGAAAAGAGTAGTATTATAAATTTTGAATAAAATGGTTGCTAGCTAACTTTACAAACGTGTTCAATATAACAGTAATCGTGTTTAATTAATTGTGCTTTCAGACTGTACAATATATCGATAGGTTTATTTAAGGAAAAAAAAAAAAGAAAATTCTTCGAAAAAGAAAAGCTTTAGAAATTTGTAATTAATGAAACAATGCATCGATATTGATGTTTGTATTCGAACAACACATGTACATACTATACGAACAACAACATGTGGGTGGGATTCCGTTAATAGAAATGATCACCGTGCAATAGTGTATGAACAATGGTACACGAGGCCCTAAGGTTGAGATATGCTCTACTGGAAGCTGCGGGACCAGGTCGGATTTTGGTTCGGGGTAGTAGACCCTATATACACTACCCGAAGGGAGAGAGAACGAGGGTTGGAGCCTTTTATGCCGAAGGGTCCCCGGGTATAGTACGGGCTCGGCCCTTTTTGTTCGGACCGTCGAAGCGGCAGCGGAAAAAGTTCTTTCAGTAGCCAGTAGGTCTGCCGCTCCTGCGAATTGCGCAGGACGACCAGTTGGTTCGTTGTTTTGCCGTCAACATTTCGCACTCTAACGCATAATTATACTAATTAAATCCCAAGATACCCTAGAGGTTATATAATGCTTCTTACATATCGCAAAAATATAAAATCATTAAGATAATAAAGTCTTATTATAGACGATTCATACATATTAAAAAGATAATCTAGAAAAGGTTGTTTCATGTAAAATTTCAAGTTATATTCCGCTTATTTTAATTACCTAGATGTATTTTTCTATTTGATTTATGTAGTAAAAAGGAAAGCATTAAAATAAAAACTAAAGAAAGAGAACAAGTAAAAAGAATTTGGGGAAAAAGAGAAATAAATGTAATAGAGAAAGAGAAAGAAAGAGAAAGAGAGAAAAGGAAAGGGAGAGAGAAGACCCGACGATCCTTTAAAAACTTTAGAAAACTCAGCAGAAAATCTTTTGAAAATTACGAAACTTTTTATAGGCAAGAAAGAAAGAATTCCTTAGAACCAACAGAACCCAAAAAAATGTCAACATTTTCACTAGGTATTCTAGGTACTGTTCCTTGTTATACCTGAAAGATCGTTTTCAGAGTAAAAAAAAATTATAATTTCGATCTCGAAGATGTATCCGAATATAAGGCGAATCTATTTCACGTAATACCACAAAATTTACAAATAAATAAAATTAAAATAATAAATTTTTATTTTACTTCAAACTTCAAAAACCAAACAATTTACCCTTGAATTCAGAGTCGTAAAGTTGACTGATATATTGCGGAAAAAGCAGGAACAAAAACTATTCATGTCTATACTGAATGCTTTTTTCCGTACAAGCTTTCTTCAATTAAACTTTTCAGACTGTCAAATTTTCGGACATCGTAAATCCATCAAACAATTTAAAGAATCGTAAAGCAGCGACTTTCTTTAGAATTGTAAGAATCATCACAAAAAAAAAGTTTTAATCAAAACCATAAGACCATAAGCAAATCGATTCATCATTATAATCAAATTGCGTTTAGAAACTTACGTTTTAGAACGCACAATTGCGATTGGTCAATATGTTTACGACTTTACGGTTACGGTTTCTGTACGGGTATTGTGATGGCCTTAAGAATTATTTGAATCTTACGTCTCGACTTCTCGAACTACTATATTTGAGTAACTCTATCATTCTGCTCGTTCGATTCTATGTCTGAGCCCTACTTTCAATCCCTAAAACTATACGTAGTAACATACATGAAAAGAGACGCATATCGCATTTTAACACTCGTGAGTCGTTCGTGTTGGTTATTAGTTTAGAAAGCATTTATATAGATGTGTATTTAACAAAGGGCGTATATGAACGTTACAACTAATAGCCGGCAAGACATTTTTCAAAGAAACAAAATTATGCAGGCTACAAATATCTATTGTGTGTAATAAGTGTTGAGTTAGACGCATCAGCGTAACGAAAGCTCCTCAAGATCGAGGAGAGACAATCGCGAGCGTATTCTGTAAGAGTGACAGGAGAAATGTAATGAAAATCCTACAAGATCCTCTCCAAGGATTGTTGAAGCCGTCCGACGACGGAACAAAGCGAGAGAGACTTTACTGTTAGCTGGCTCTCGAGATGCGCGCGAATAGTCGTCGTATGGCCGGTCGCAGCGAGTGAGAGAGCGAGCGGGCGAGTCGAGCGACCGCGCCTGGCTGTTCCTTCGATCGGCAAGCCAAGTCATCGAGCTAGCCTAGCTAGCTAGCTAGCTAGCTAAGTGCGCTAGTCGAACCAGAGACCGTTGGGTTGGGTGTTGGTGAAAGGTGTGGCCGCATTAGCCACACGAGAAAAGGAGAATACAATATTCTAGCCATGGCGCACGATATTCACCGACGATGAGCGCCGCGTTGAGACGACGACGACGACGACGATGACGATGACGATGACGACGACGAGGAGGAGCGCAATCGTTCTCGTCCTGGTGTCTACCTTCTCTTCGTCGTCATCATCCAACGCAATATCGCGGCAGGCACACTGTAGCGGAGTAGAGAGGAGACTAAAGAAAAAGGAGAGAGAGAGAGAGAGAGAGAGACGCGGATGCGGAGACATCGGAGACTGAAAAAACGTCGGCGTACAGGTGGTCGGCAGCGAAACGATCGGAGAGTACCGCTTAATGGGATTCAACGACCTCCGTACGCCCGTTCGGTCGGCTCTAGGAGTACGCCGGCCTATATCGCTCGCCTGCCGATCCCGTCGGCACGTCAAGGCACCTCTCACGAGTCTATTTACTCCCGCATCGATCGCGCCCACGTCGCCAATATTTGGAACGGACGAATATTAACCGTGAAAATGAGAATTTCCCTGTTTGCCGGGAGAGACAAATCGTCACGTAGACGTCAATACAAAACTCGGATCATGGCTAATCGCGCCGTATCCAAATAAGCTGTACCAATGAGAGCGAACAAGAAAATTGCTCAATCCTCACTTAAATTTTAAATAGGTTTTATTTTTAATTTTTATTGTTTATTGAGCACAAGAGTAATAATTCGTGAAATGTCGAATGACGAAAGCAAGACAACATGACCCGTCGAATATTCATTAAGCCAAGGTCAATTTTGAATTCGAAAAGGAGAAAAGAATTGGGCGGAAGTGTGCAACGTTTTTCTCTGTAAATTCTATGTTGGGTAGATATCGCGTTCGTTCCAAGCGAACGATTCGCCGTTCGGCTTATTTTCTCGCTTTTTCTAAGGACGATTCGCAAGCTCGATCGCTAGGCGGGTCGCGCGAGAAATCGGCGCGATCAAAAATTCCCCGCGGACGGAAACACGATTTTTCGCGTCATAAATTCCTGCGGGAGGAGGGCGATTGAAGATCTTTGCCCGTAGCGGTACCGTCCTTGCCCGATCGCCTCGAGCAACACTGGTAACTGTTCCCGTATCCTGTCCCGACTATTTCCTAGCCGAGAGCGTCCGGTATGCTGCGCAAGCGAGCGTGCGATGTTCGAAATCGCACGCTCAAAATGGCGAGTCTCAGCATTTATTATTAGAGCCGCGCGTGTGAATGTCATTTAATATTCATAAGGCCATTTATATATTCCCTTTATATGGCATTAAAAAAAAAAACCAGATAAATTTAACTCTCTGCTGAATTTCTCTTGCTTAATAGACATCGTGAGAAACCAATTATATTTTTCAGAGAATTTTTGAGCTTAAAAAAATCTGAGCGAATCTTGGTGTGCTCTTTCAATAATTAGTAATACAATTTTACAGTTATTTAATTTGAAACGTTTCTTACTATTTTCGTACGTGTCCGAATTTAAGGTCGAGTAATTCAAGATCGAATAATCAAGATCTGGGTCTTACCAGACTCACGAAGTCTGCGGAGGGTTAAGAATGACGGCAGGAAGCGTATATCATGAAATAAGTGTTTATCGCGTATTCCAAAAAATCTAAAATGAAGAGTATTCGGAGAATCGTAAGGTAAAAATAATGAAACGTCGAAATTTTTAGCGCCAGCAACCAAAGAAGCCTCGCGTTCGTTTTGGCTATCCGCTCGTTCGGCACGTACTCGTTGTTCGACACCGTCCGAACATCATATCCGAAGTATCCACGACGGCGATCGCACGCCGCGGCTTTGAATTTACGAGTGTCAGCCGCGGCGCGCTGGGACAGCAAGATACTGGAGGGGGATGGCTGCTGACGGAGCCGGTGGCATCGGGGTCGCGGGACGCCACCGCGGTACGAAAATAAAATCCGTCTCGCCGTTGCGCGGCGAGAGAATCCGTTGATCGCGCGTGCAGCCAAGATTTCGAGTCCCGACCCGCGATGCTCCGCTATACAGATATACGCGACTTTCGTAGATATATTATCAGCACTCTTATTTAACACTTTCGATAATCACTCCCCGCAACGAGGCCCTAAAATGTTGTTCCGTATGCATTGTAAAGCTCAGCGCGCGTAGATTTCCCCTACAAACCCAAATACGATGCACTACGCACAGAAAAAAATTAGCGTATCAAATTCAAACTAATATATTATTCTACTTAACGAACTTTGTCTAGTTGATATCAAAGAAAAAATCATCTTTAAAGAATTTGTAATAATTTTGGACAAATATAACTTGTAGACATAAAAAATTTTTCAGTTTTATTAAAAGAAATATATTCTCACGTTATTCAATAATAATTTTTATTGAAAGAAAAAAATATCGGGTAAAAAATTGCAATATCTGGAAACTCTAAAAATAAGAATTTTTAATACTATTTCTATCAAAAGTATTGTAATCTTTGTGATATTGTGATAAATAATATAATATAGTATAAAAGTATAATATTATATATAGATATTTTGTCTATAAAGTTTAAAATTATCAAATTTTTCAGAATACAGAAAATTAAATTATACAGTTATATAAGCAAGAGTATAATTCCTTGCTTATACATAGAACTATATAATTGTTGAAATAAAATATATTAGTCTCAACTGATTACTAATGTTTTTTTTCTATTTTTATCATATCTTGCTTTCTCTTTACTCTTAAATTTATTTTAATGTGTGTTAAAATAATTTAAAAGCTTGTTGATTCAAATATAAGTGGCAGTCCTTCACGGATTTTTTAAGAACTTGTTTCCAAATTAAAATCAATAACACACTTTGGAAAACTCAACAATTCAACTTGATTCTGCTTTTCGATCTGCGATATGACTTAACTATACATCGGAATATACGTAAAGAATTGAGATCTGAAAAGCTTTTGCTTCAAGAAACTTGACAATGTATCAAGCACAGTGAATATGGATAACTGCGAATTTGTAAAATAATAAAATTTGACATATATGTCCTCTTCACGTAATAATAACAAGCAAACGATTGTCGCGATGAGAGAAGAGGGCCCGCGATAAACCTCGTCCGTCAAGTTTACGCCCGAAAGTCTACAAATACATCAACTCACAGGAGAGAAGTACGGGCTAAATAATTTCTGTTTTGCAAAAAGTGTAGGCACGGCCGAACAAATTTGCCTGGTGTTTTTACAGGCGCGAAAGTTTCGTGTGCGGAGCGGGAACGTGACAATTCGTCAACGAGATTTATAAATTCATCCCGACAAACACGCCGTTACCCAGCGACCAGGAAACTTTGCCCGAAATGATTATAATGCGTGTGTTCGCTAAGGACACGTATGGATAAAAACTCTGCCGTAACACGTAGAAGTCCGATAAAAATCCTGGAATCCATGGCGTGTAAGATATTAAAATTCCTGTGAAAAAAAAAAAGTCGAAACGGTGTGTGGCTCCGCTCCCTAGACTTCTTCGGCGCGACGACGCACAGCCGCGCTCAAGGCTATGTCGCAACGACGTTGGTAGCGTCATCGATATCGCCGTCCAGCTCAGCGGAGGAAGATACGAGCCAGCGGCAACAGTAACAGCGGCGGCAGTAGCGGTAAACGCAACGTGGACGATGTAGACGATGACGATGACGACGACGACGACGACGACGACGACGACGACGACGACGAGGAGGACGATGAGGACGACGAGGACCCGCTCCACCGCTGTTACTGTTATTTTTAACCCGACGCCGACGCGCCGAGTCCGTAGTCTAAAACCGCGTCTACCCTCCCGCGCCCCTCTCGTCTCCTCGTCATTCTTCCTCATCACGATTCTCTTTCTCTTTCTCTTCGGCTTCTTCCTCCTCGCCTCCTTCTTCTTCTTCTTCTTCTTCTTCTTCTTCTTAGCAGAGACGATAGGAGGGTTCGCCAGGCGCGCATATTTCGAAGCCTATTTTCAAAGTGACTTTCTATTTCCAAAGTCACAGGACGCCGGTCGGACGTTCGGGGCTTCTCGAAGACGAGAATCGAGCTTAGAAAGCGCAACAGACTCGATAAAGTTCGCTTTTCCCAAACACGTTACAGTCGTGAAGGAGACTACTCTCGAAAATAAAATATTGCCGCTGTAACACGGCGATCTAGTGTCGTTGTTCAGAAGTAATTTTAGATAACACGTTCGAGTCTATTTAACAAAAATAGACGTTACAATTCTGACTTCTATAATCATGATTTGGTTATATCGATGAAGATACTTAGTAATTTTGGAAAAAGCTGCAGCGCGTATAAAATATGCTGGCGCATATCGATTATTTTGCTTTGTGATTATCTTAGTTAATGCATCGAACAATCGACGCGATCAGTTTCTATGATCAATGGATAACGGTGCCTATGGTCGGGATTATCGCTCGCAATGTGGAGCCGAGCGAAAATGATTGCACGGTAGATGGAAATTGCGAAGAACAAGTCCTTCCAAATTGCACTTTATATTACAAGGGGAAGTGGAAATATCTCGCGGTATATTTGGAAAATTCACTACGAATCGACCTGCCTGATGTACTCTTGTTTCCGGTCATTAGCTTTCCATTTGCCGCGCACATTCAGGGCTACCGGCGTCACGCGTGATACAAAAGACAATACAATAGACGTGGTCTTTTATTGGGATGTCCCAAATCCGCTGCATCTCTTATTACCGCGTACATTTTTTTAATTTTATTCGCAAAAGCTTTTATTAATATGAATTTCAGCGCGAAACTTGTAGGTTTAATGTATGAGAAACTTGTGCATTCAATAAATACAAAATATCTGTATAGTTTTTTAAATAGTAGTTCATTTTAATTTTATAATCTTTATATTATCTTGCGTCTGAATTATAACGTATCCTGTTTAAATTGGATATTTGTCTGGTGATTGAGGATATGCTACACTGTTAAATTCATAATTATATCTAACTTGAGCCATTGTTCCTATTCAATATATCATTAATTAAATTAAAATAATAATTAATTTAATTCAAAAAATATATTTTTGATTCAATTTTAATTTATTATTTACTAGATCCCGTTTACACGAATGCTGCTTACCTTAAAACTAAACAATTTCAACCACTGAAATGGATTGATGGAACGTTTTTTTGATCATATGTTTTATATTAAAATAATAAATTTTGACAAATATAAAAGTTGAGAGAAACAAGCTGTCATTTAATTCAAAGAATTGGCTTCAATTTTAATCCTTTAAATTTAACAGTGTAGTGCTATTTTTCTACGTATCTGTGTAGTATTTACGTTACAAAATTGGCTTACCTTTAGGCCCAAAACATCTTCCCTTTCATTAGTTTTATGCTGAAAACAGAAAGAAAACAGATTGTTAATTCATTTAATCAATTTAATTTCAGGTTAATTTTTAAATGCTTTTTCATAAAAAGTTCAAGCTTAGTTAGATATAAGAAATGGATAGATTTATACAGAATGTAATTTATAATGACAAAACTAAATGGAAATAGATAACGTGTGCATCTTAAATGAGGATAAACGCGCCGTATATGCAACAAATGCGTCTATTGCTTTCTCCGCGAATGCGGTCATTGCTATTGTTATTGTTGACCGGGGGCAAACATTTTTCGAAAAATTCTCCACAATCGGAGTAAATCGTCGCTGGAAAGAATCGAAGCGGCTCGATGCGACCGCGGCTAGCGCGAAGTTAATGACGGTCGATAATGCTCGTCAAATGCCTGTTGTACCGATAGTCAGGTCCATGAGCCGAGCGCACAAAAGCGAGAAGCTAGCCGAGAAACGCTCGAGCCGTGTGTGCCCGTCGCGGGAAAATCCGTTTGAAGAGCCAGTTTTCCCGCCAGTCGAGTCAGCAACGTCGCGCGGCTCAGCGGCAAGAGGCGTCGAGGGAAAGAACGAGTCGGTCTGCTAGGCGCGAGGCGTCGGGGAGGAGGATGGCGAGGGAGGGAAAGGAGCGGAGCGGCCAAGGAGAGACGGAGAGAGGCGACGAAGAAGAAAAAGAGAGAGGAAGAGAGAGAGAGAACGAGAAAGAGGGAGAAAGAGAGAACCTCGAAACGTGACAACGCCGCGCTAATGCGTTGTAGACTCGGTTCCGTGCTGATACCCACGCTCCGAGGCCTCGCCTCGCCGCCTCACCTCGCTTCGTCTCGCCTCGCCTCAGCTCGCTTCAGCTCCGTCTTGCCTCGCCTCGCCTTGCTTCGCCTTGCCTCGCCTCGGCGGGAAGCCGCCGCGCCGCGTTGCCTCGGCGTAGAACGAAATATTTCTACTCGGCGAACTTTCTACTCGGCGCAAGAACCCGAGGGTTGCCGTGCGACCCGAGGTTTCAACCGATGCAACAGCACCGGGGTGGTGGAGATTCGCGCGCTTCCTCTTTTAATCCGTAAGGAATGCAACGTGCAGGGCGCGATGTGTCTCTTACCCCTACGTTGCATGAGATTCTAGTTTACGGTAATGGCACGAAAAAGGAAAAGAGATGCCGTTAATACTGGCATGTACCAATGCTTCATTCGCTGACATAGAGAGGATGGAGAAGATTTTGAATTAAAGGCAGAGCAATTTAATGCTGCGCCCCTACCTGCAGAGACAATTTTACAATTTCGCTAAGCGTAAAAGTCAAGCTTCGACTCCAATTACAATCGTAACGCTTTTAGACGAGGCAGCGCGGTATAAAATATTAAAGCGTAACTGAACCCTTCGTACATTATATACGGCGTGTAACATGTAGCAATGGTATATTATGTATACGCGACGCGCGCGCGCGCGCGTGTGTTCTGTGTGTGTGTGTGTGTGGTGGCGCATCGTTTGGCTTCCGACCAAATATACGCTCGATCGATCGCACCTACCGATCCGTGGCGAGCTCTCTCGCCGCCGCGCTCGCGAGAGAGCTAAACGCGGACGGAACGGATAACACGGGGGCTTTCGAAAACGCTCGGCGTTCGATCGCCCGCGCGTTGTTTTATACGTGCGGGGCTAGTGCTCGCGCACAGCCAGCAAGAGAGAGAATCGAGTGCGGCGCGCGCGCGCGCGCGCCGATCGAATTTTGCAGTTCGCCGGGACGCGCATGTCCGACGCGGCGCGACGCGGCGAGCGGCGTTTTATACGTAGAAAATATTCGCGGTTGAAATTCGAAAGGTAGCTCTAGCCCGAGCAGTTTCTTCGACCGGCGAGACGTCGGTCGGAGCAACTTTCTAGTTTAGCTGACGTGCATGTAGCGAGAAGCGTACGCGCGCCCGTGTGCGTACGTGTATGTGTGCGTGCATGTGTGTGTGTGTGCGTGTGTGTGTGTGTGTGTGTGCGCGTGGCGTGTGTACACGCGCTTACGGCTGCGCGGGAATGTGCGCGTGCATGCGGGCATACAACACACACGCGGACGTATCTCTCTCTTTCTTTTTCTCCTCTTCGTTCGCTCGCTCACTTTTATCTCTTTCTCGTTCTCTCTTGGTCTCTTTCTCTCTCCCTCTCTGTCTGCCCTTCTCCGACGCTCATGTCGAGGAAAACTGGTTTCAAGAGAATAGAGCAACTGCGCCTTACCAGCAACAGCCACGAAGAACGAAAGCTCCGAACACCCTCGCGCGCATGAGTTTAACATCGTATCCATATATGTTACCGAGCCGCGTTTAGGCGACGAAATAAGGGCATAAATCAGCGAAAACTTCGACGGGTGTCAATTCTTGCGTATATAATTGGCGGGATGAGACAAAATTCCAAATTATGCGAAAGTATGACCATTGATCATCTCGGAATCATCATAAATTCTTCGTTTATGTATTTTTCATCATTTCTAAATCCATTTTTAATGAAATTCCCTACAGGCTCAACATTAATAGAACAGGAATTGATTGATTTGTAAAACTAACATTAATATCAACATCTCTAATCTTGAAAAATAAAAATGTCACGGAATGTTATTTGGTTTAAAATGATCGAACTCGTCGACATCGCAGTAATATTAGTATTTTTTGTTCGGATCTCGATCGTAAGATGTAAGTATGTACGTCGATTATTCCTGGATGGAAAATTTTGCCGATTCCATAAGGATCTATCGGGAAGCGACTTTCCCCGTAAAGCGACTTCAGACTCTTCATCCACTCGGGCGTAGCTCGAGATACCGCGCGAGAGAGAAATGCCGATGATATTCTCCAGTGTGCAGCGCGTTATGTAAAATGCGAGTTTTGTAATGCTACAGGAGGAACAAAGTTTTCACAATTACGACACACCGAAATGGGTTTAACGCGGGCGGTGGATGACCCTGTTTCCCTCTTGCATCCCTCCACCAGTTTGTTGCTACTGCAAGGCGAATAATTCGTGGAACTTGCATCTTTCCGAGAGTAGAATCGTTATATCTATATTTCGTGATTACTCGCAAGTCGCGGGTCTTCGTCAAAGATCGTTGTCGCGGATCGAATTAAAAAAGCATGCGTGAATGATGGCCTCGAGATCTTTAATGCAGCGCGCTGCTTTATCGGCGGGGTCTCGTTACAGGTAGCGGCGAGCATCTAATCTCGCAATTTTGCCTGGTCTTTTTTCCACTCCGGCCACCCGTTTCTCTTTACCCCCGTCTCTATCTCGTTCTCCGCGCTCATTCCCTCCCTCTACATCTCCTACTTACTCGACGTATCACGTATATATTATATATATGTATACATATACGTATAAATACGTATATATACAATTTATATATAAATGCATTTTATATAAGTTATATAAAAAAGTATATTTTATATATATAATATATAAAATGTATATATTATATGTACACATATATACAGTGACGTGCGCGAGACTCCCTCCGCAATATACGTATCCTCGTCTGACTTCGGGATAGTTTTACCCTCGCGAGTGGGCAACGGGTTGATTGCACTGGCGGCTCCGCATTTGCCGGCTATCTTCCTCCAGCACGCGCTCTCTCGCTCGCCGCTCTGTTCTCGCTCGCTCCGTTCATCACCCACTCCCCTCTCGATATCACGTTGCCGTTTCTCTCGCTTCCACCCACCGTCGAGCCCATCACTCGCTCTTTTCTCTCTCTCTCTCTCTCTCTCTCTCTCTGTCTCTCGCTTTCCCATTCCCTCTCTTTCTTTCTCATTCCGCTCTTTCTCCCACCGACTTGTGCGACCAACTCGCTTCCCTCTCTCTCTCGCGCGCGCTTCGTCCTTTTTCTCTGTCGGTCGTCCTTTCGGTCTCTCTATTTCTGTCACCGTCTCCCTCTCCACCCCCCTCCCTCCCCCTTTCTCGTTCCCTCGTTCTCTCGCGTTGCCTGACGAGCGCGAGCGAAGGGATGGAGAACGAATAGGGGTTTCCGTGGTAACGCCCCATGCACGAGTAATGCCTTCTCTCCTTGTTCGACCACGCTGTCGGCGTCCTTCTTCCGCTATCGCGCTCCCTCCCGTTCACCGCCGCCGCTCCGCGGCCGTCGCTCGCTCGCTCGCCAGCAGCGAACACAGTGCGCGCACCGCGTTGTTTCTCTCCTTGCCGCGCGTTCCCCCTCGTTCGCCCACGCTCCCCACTACGAGCGCTTCTGCGTACAGGCTGCTCCATACACTATCGTCGAAAGCTTTTGCCGAGAGTCGGATGAGCGGACGAGCGAACGGAATTCTCTCCTCTGAACCGAAATTACGCGATCGCAGTGGCGAAAAGCGTCAGTCCGAAAACTGGCGGTTCATCGTCAAGTCGAATGTAAATTATATCTATCCGCGTGAAAATGAAATAAAATGGAGATCTACCCGCTCGATCCATCGATCACTGTCACACGCTCGCGATGTACGAAAACGGGAAATTGGCGATTGCTGGAAATTCAAAATTGTTTGAAAAATTAACGCTAGATAACTTAGCTGTTGTTTATAAGGAAAGTGGTAACGTTTCCTGAATCGAACCGTAGAATGCTCCGCGCCTAGTTTCCATCTAGCGTATAGATTTTCTCCATCTCGTCCGAGGAGGAGTACAGTTAGGAGAAGTTTAGTCTTATGGTTTTTTGAAAAATGCACTTTTTTGAAATTGCCGTAGCGAGGAGAGATAGGTCGGCGAGAGACTATACGGAGGCGTGGAGAAGCAGGAGGAAGGGATATATAGTTGGAGGCGGAGGTGGGACGAGAGGATGGGGAAGTGCGCGGTGGTAAATGCGCAGGTGTATGGGAAAAGTCGCTTACGCCCGTAGTAGAACCGGGGCAAAACGAATCCCGTTGAAGAGCAGCTATGGAAAATTTGCAAATTCGTGCCGGCGCGATGATGAACGTCTACCTAGCGAAAATAATTTCGCGTGCGGCGCAAAAACACGAAAAGAGAGAGAGAGAGAGAGAGAGAGGGAAGGAGAGAGGGACGTACTTATTATGTGAAAAGTAACTGATTTCGAAATGCCGCGTTTCACCCCGCGGCCTTAGGTTTAGGGGTACATTAAACCTGACCTTTCATATCAGCGTTATATCAAAAGCGCACGTGATATTTTCTTGGAATTCTAATGAACGCGTTATTACTGAAACGTTATTTTCCTCTTCGAACGTACACGCGCAAAGGTAGACCAGTGTGTTCCATTTCGCGTTGGCGGTTATTTTAAGGGAACGTTAGAAATAAATTCTGTACTGCGGCTAGTAATATTACGTTAAAAGTTTTCATACGATTCCACCATGATATAGCGCCCAAAATTTAATCAACGTTATTGAACGTCATTTCGTTTAATATATATAAGCATAAAAATGAACTATGACTCATTAATGTCTGAAATTTTGTTACGTAACAACGTCGTCGCAACAACGTAAAGGCAGAACGTGATGTTTTTATTCTTTTATTCTTCTATTCTTACAATATTAAGAAAATAACAAGGCACGTGTTATACATTTTTCCGGATCAACGTTAATGAAATTATCGTTCGCGAAAACTACGTGCAAGTACGAAAGCGATCTCAGTCTACTGGTATCCGTATAACATTAATGTTTTGTATCTGTCACATTAGACAATCATCAAGTGTAAAAGAATTTTCGTGAGTATCGCTATCGGCAATTACTCATGAAAGAATAAACTATCAGATGGATACACCTTCTTGATCGTCAGCACACTTCTCATCCCCCGCGGGAATATTTAGGCAAGGAAGACCGGTGATCCTCGTCTGGAGGGTCCGGCGTAACGTAACGCGGCTATCCAACGGGTAATTATTATTACCGGTTCGAGGTTCGTGTCGGCAATTAGAGACGGCCACCTCTAGCTACCGCGGAGACCAACAACAGTAAGCGCCATTAAGCAAATAACCGCGGGATTGTTACTCGTTAGTTGGCAGTTGCAGCCGACTGTAGGCATTCTCTCTCTCTCTCTCTCTCTCTCTCTCTCTCCCTTGCGTAACCCCTTCGTCACTCCCTTGTATCCTTTCTCCCTGCCCCCTCGACATTCACCCCCGCAATCACGCTTCTTTATTTTTTTCACTCACGTACACGCATCCTTCTTCATCTCTTCTCCTTGCCTCTATCTCTTTCCATTTCATCCTTGCGTGTAAACGAGAGAGAGTTGATGATACGTTCACCGTTGACACGCGGGGGGGAAAAAAAAAATAAAGCGAGCTTTCGGAATAACGAGTTACATGACGCGCTCGCGTATGCAGAGATCGCGAGCTTATTCTCGCGGTTACGCTTCCGTGTTGTTCTTTGGCTCGGCACACACTCGAGAGTTTTGTCCCCCGAGAGAGCGACAGTTACGAGTTAGCGGACACATGAATGCGAGTAATTATTGATGGGTATTCGGCCGAGAGAGAACTTTATTCTGCGGCAACAACTTTTAACAGTGGACGTTGTCAGTGGACGCATACTCGGTAAAGACCGAGGTCAGTAAATGTTCCTTTAAAAGTCAACGCTTCTGAGAGCGCGGTAGATGATTATCAACGAATATTAAATTTTATTCTTCGAGAATCACTTTCAGAAGAAAAAGTCATTGACGTCATAGAGATTTAATTCTAGAAGTACCGACGTTTTTTTTACTCTCTAAAAGGATCAAGCGAATAAATTACTATGAAACTGAAGAATGTGATTAAAAATCAAATATTTCATAAAAAAAAACACGATTACCAAAAAGTCAAGGAATTTCAGAATGTTCTTTTAAATTCAAGAAATATAAAAGTAATCTAAAAAATGGAAACAGTCAATAATGACCGCTTGGTACTCATAGCGTTAATAAGATCTGAATAGTTGAATACAGAATATGCAGTTCCGGAAATATGACTGCTCGGAGCAAAATTTTCATGTCTACACCCTAATTAAGGGAAGCCCCAATTTCGAAGGATTATTTCCTTTCCGCTAGTTCTCTCGAACTAACTCGGCGCACGTATTTATCGCTGAGGGAACATCGTCGAGTCGAACTATGTGGATCGTATTAAGCCGTGGGCCAAGTCGGAACCAATGAACGGGCGAAGGTTTTGTCAGACGACGGCGTGCACTTGCTCAAATATATGACTATCTCTGTTGCCTGATGAAGAAGGCGCTGCTACGCCGTGTTCCGTTTCGCGGAGAACTGGAAACGTCGAACGCTCGTCTGGCACCTTTCTCGGGACTAACACTTCAATTTCTCGCGTCTACGCTTACATTTCCGAGATCGAGTTAATGCAATCGCAATCGTTTGGATAAGGACGCGCAGACTTTACGTGCGACCATCGCGACCATTATGACCATTACGATTCCATTATGCGTAAACAAAACAGTTGTACGTACAACGTGAATAAAACGCATCGTTGTATGTCTTAGAATAAAACTTGGTTAAAAATAATTATACGACAATGACAACTACTACGATGAATTCCTATTCGTTGAGATAGTTTGTAGAATGTTCGGAAAGAGATTTGTAACAATTTTTTTATTACATTAATCGATACAATAATAAGTGACGGGAATCGGTACCATGTGCGATGCACGTCGAAAGTTCGGAGTGGAAATTATTGCTAGGGAGAATTTACGTTCGCTCGGTGAGCGAATGTTTAAACTGAAATTTAATTCAACTAAAATATACTAGAAACAATCTAAAAGGTAACGATGTTATTAGAATCTGTTCAGTCGCGTAGTTACATTATTTTAACCAAGTAATATTATAAATACAATGGTCGAGGGAAGAACTCTAAAGTTTGGTACGTTCTTCGTTATATTTTAGACAAAGTTTACATCTGGACCGCGATCTCTTTTTTTTTCCACATAAAACGTAATTTACTCGTTGTCTGTCGTGCAGCATTCGCTGTTCGAAATCTAAGAATGGAAAATGTCGCTGAATAATTATGTCCGCGGGCAAATGGATCGCCATTCGAGTTTACGCGCGTTCGATGACCGAACGAAAATGTCGCTAAATGAAAATTGACGTAACGCGCGCGCGAGAGAGGCGAAATCGTCGCTGTCGCCATCGTCGAAACGAAGCGCGGCCGATCGTCTCTCTCTCCGAGAAGCTGCGCGCGTTACGTGTGTCGCCGCTCGGAAAGAGCCCCGAAATTCGGCGGGGCGTCGGTAATGGCATAAACTGTATACCTCGTGTTCAGCGACTTCTCTCGCGCGCGCGATATATCCAGCTCATTCTGAGATACAGCTGTGTACGGGAGAGAGAGCCGCGGGTATACGAGCACCGCGCGTATATACGGCCACGTCCATGTACGTAGATGTACATAACGATACGTACCTATATACGTGCCATAGTTTAGCGTGGCGTGTATAAGGGTTAGGGGCGTGGTGGTGGTAGTGGTAGTGATAGTAACGATGGTGGTGGTAGTAGCACCGCGGTGTGTGTGTGTGTGTGTGCGAGCGCGATGCCGGGTGCGGGGATAAACGGGGAGTGAGAGGGTGAGATGAAGCGAGGCGGTCGGAGTTGGGGGTGGGAGGGGAGGCCGAGGGGTGGCGGTAGGTGACACGGGGGAATGACGGGGCTGAGGGTGGGCAGGGTGGATCGGGGGATGGCGGCCGTTCGATAGCGAGCGCACGTGGCCGCGCTTCCCGGAGCCGCCGTAGTGGCGCCAACGTCCTATTAACCCTCCACCCGGCCGATCCGCGTTCGCGAGCGCGCACCTACGCGCGGCCACGCACACAGACACCGTTCGCCACCCTCGCGCTCGCGATACGCCCTACCACCGCCGCCACATGGCCGCAGGACCACCACCGGTCGAGAATTTCCAGCGTCGATTCGCGCAGGCGCCTAACTTACTTAAAGGACACTGACTCCTCCGCGCCGTAGCGCCCTGATGGGATCCTCTCTCTTTCTTTCCCTTTTTTTGCGCTCTCCTTCTATCTCTCCCTCCTCCCCCCTCCCCTCCCTCCCTCTCTCACTCTTTTGCCCTCGCTCCACCTCGATACTTTTCGGAGGAGGTCGTTGAAAATAACGGCTGGCGTTCGCGCGCGCGAGAGAGAGGCGATATATTAAAACTTCGCTGGTCCGCGCGCAATCAATTTTCGTTAGCGCGAATATCTAAAATCCATGGATACTCGTGTACTCGGGCGATAGACACGGGCGATCGAGATCTTTTATTATGGAATACTTTCGTGATTCAAGAGAATCTTATTATGACCAAATAATAGGCAAAGCGAAATAATATATTATAGAAACAACCCTTTTGACCGGGCAATGCTATTTTCATGGTAATATATGTTGAGCAAAATACGAAATGCGTATATATTCTTTTCCATCCTCAAAATTTCCGAGAGGCACTTAACGCCGATGCTCTTTTGTGAACTGATACATCCTCTATAACGATCCCAATGATAGGGCCTCCACCGATTGCCGCACCAAGTTCAGCGATACGATCTTCTTGGACGGCATACGGGGTTAGATAAATGGCCGCGATCGGATTATCCGCGATCGTGCGAGGTAACGCTCACGCGATTGAATCGTCATCGCGACCATGGAATAAAAAAAGGGGGTGGGTGAGGCGACACCCGAGTAACGCGGCTCGACGAGTGGTCAAAACTAAACTAAAGCTTATCTCCGATGCTATCAGCTAATAGCCTCGGATTTTTTTTCACGGGAGAATATCTATTCGCAGCACGGCACGCCGAAGGAGAATGATTACTGATACATTTTTAGAATAATTATATTTGTAACGTGCTCAACAATTATTTGTCAAAGCCGTTTGTTAATTCATTGCAGTATCTCGTCAGTCTGCTGTCAATAGCTTTTCGAGGAAATACGTATTAATATTCGCCGTTTCCGGTACTCGGTACCGTCGGTCGTCCAAATTTAAATACCCTAGACCGAGGTACACGCTCTAAATCCGCCCAAACATACCGTTTACATTCGTTGTAGACCACGTTACATTGCCGTCATTGAAAATTGTGTGCTTACCGGATGACGCATCTCTAAAATAAGCCGGGACTGCGTAATAGAAAAAAAAAGAAGCGCGATCTACGCGCGAGCCTCGCGGCTATAGCTTGTATCCTGCTTAACGTAACCTATCCTGTTTGACGAACGTACAATCCGCGACGCAAATTGTAATTCTGGCGCCAGAACTCGTTGCTCTATTTGTAATTGGTGCGTTTTCTCGGGAGAAGAGAGAATTAGGTGAAGAGTCTCTATATATACGTATATATAATAAGAACTTGATTAGAGGAGCAAAGAGGGAAAGAAATTTCTGGATTTTTTTCCAAGAGCCTTTCTAAATAAAATTTCATTTTTATTATATTATTTATCCCAAACAGTACATTCAACAAACTTATATTCATACGAGTCGTATAATAAAATTTTAGACATGATTCAGATGACTTACATATCTAACAGATGTCACAAAGATGTTTAAAAGGTGACTTAAAGAAGATGCCTTTATGATGTCTTTTAGACAAGCGTGTTATCTAGGAATACAATCCTCAAATGAACTTTTTTTCCAAAAACTTGGAGAACAGAATTAAAAAAAAAAAAAAAAAAAAAAAAACACATAAACGCGCGGTTTGTACGTTAGTCAGTATAACTAGAAATAGGTCGCTTATTTTTCTATCGAATCTGCTAAACAGACAGAAATTTCAATTGCAGAGGGGAGGGGAGTGGGGAAGAGGAATCAGCAACAGTTTGAGAAGTTGACTATCGTTTCGACGATTGAACTTTCGTTGGGATGAGATGGGGAATCGTCCCGTTCTAATTCGAAGCGGAATTCTTCGGCGACCCCGAGTATAAAATTATACTCGAACGGGGAATGGCGATCTCCAGTTGCGATCGACGAACGGCGACGGCGGTGGCGGCGGCGGCAGCGGCAGCGGCGACGACCTAGCCTCGCGATACCCAAGCTCTCCCGCAGGATCAATGCGGACTATCAACCCTCGGCGCTATCGAGCGAGCGAGCGGAGCCGCGACGGTGACGGCGTAGCGCGTCGATCGCGCCAAAGTGTTATACCCCGTTCACGAGGACGACGGTGGCGGCGGCGGTGCGCGTCAACGCGCCGAGAAATCGCGCGATTGTTCGCAAGCGTTTGCGCCGGCGATGTTAGACACAATGTTGCCAAACGTTAACGTCGACCGCAGTCGGTCGATGAAACGCGAAATGTAGAGAAATCCGCCGACGTTAGGGAAAACGTAAAAAATTCTAGTTGCTTTAGAATAAAACGGTGAACTCGTAATATACTGGAGCTCACTTCTCTCTCCTCTTTCTTCACTTTTGCTAAAAAAAGAAAAATTATCTACGCTCGAACGTTATTCGAACGTAGCGTTTTATGTCATAAATATTTACTGGCCGAAGAGAAGTTCGATTGCGTAATTGCCTTTTACTCGACTGAAAGCTCCTGCGCGCCAAGATATCGCTTCTGGTACCGTCGCCTTCCCGGGCGTTACGTCGGCACGCGATAATTCGATATTATCGAAGCATCGATACGCTGTTTTCGATATACATATATCTTTTGCGCGGATATCTCACTTCCTTCAATCTATCTGGCCAATATCAAAGACCTTCGGTACCGCACCTGTGCCGGTATTGATGCCAAAACGTACTTGGCACTGAAAGAAATATTAAAATGAGCAAAAATACTCTGAATAATATCGATCCCGACAGAATATCCGGCAGCGAGATACGCATACGGTATATACCGGCGCGCGGGCAAAAAAAAAACGCGGTAGAAGGAAGCCACGAGTCGGCGCGATTAAGTTGACGAAGAAATATGTACACGCGTGTGCGCGCGGAAAGGGGGGAAGGAAGGCCGTCGCGAAGAAGCGCGCACGCCGCAAAAACACGTTGCTTGCGTGAGCGACGCGGCACGGCCGCGAGGCGAGGCGGGACGAGGCGAGGCGAGACGGAGCGAGACAAGGAGAGGTAAGGCAAGACAAGACGAGGCGAGGCGCTTTCGCGCGAGCGAGGACATAGCCGCGCGTGACGTCGGCGCGACGCGGCACAGTATGTGTGTATGTGTATGAACGCGAAGGTGTATCGCGGCGTGCTGCCACCTGCACGAGAGCGCGCGACTCACCGCACGTGGTTGGCCTTTCGCACGCAATAAAACGCGAGTCGCGTGCGTTGCGAAGGGCCTGGCGCGGCGACTCGCATCCCCCGACTTGGGTCGCCCTCGCTGTAGAATGGAATAACGTAAAAAAAAAGAAAAGGATGATATACACGCTCTGCATACGTATTTTGCTTGCGAAACAAAGTTTCAGGGGTACTTTTCCGACGTGATGGTATTGAAAAGCTACTAGACCTTTGCAATCGGAGTCTGGCCGTGGAAGGTCAGATTTTGTCAAAAGAGAGGATATACATTTGCGCTGGTTAGAACGAGAAAGAGCTATGTCTTTCTCTTCTATCTTTTTCTTATCTCTTTCTCTCTCCGGGAGTTGACAAAGCATGGAACATTCAAAATTGACTGTCTTATAGCCAGACTCTGATTCGAGTGTGTAGGAGCTACTAAGCATACTGAAAACATCTAAAATAAATTTGATATTAATAATATTTTGGAAATAATTTACAGATTTTATGTACAACATGTACATCCGATAAATTAAGTTTAATATTATCTGATATACAGAAATTTTTCGACTTCTCAAGATGAGACGAGTACGACTTATATACATATATATATATATATATATATATATATATATATATATATATTCGTTGAATTCTGGATATCTAAAATCTAAATTTTATTCATGTCTGCGAGAGTCGCTTTTAAACGAACGAAAAAAAGGATCGCTCAAATAACGAGTAATTGGAAGGAAACAGCATTCTCGCGCAACGCTGTTCTCGCAGCAGGTGAAAGAGAGCTGGCGAGGCCCATTCGCCGGCGCGGATCATCGTCTCGCGCGAGGACCATCTCGCAAGGGTACTTATTGCTGAATGAGAGTGCCGATATCTGCCTCGCGTCCGCGGAGTGGCCGCTTTTTACCGTCGTCGTCGCGCGCACGTTGCCGACTCCCGTTTGCATACGATAAGCACTCGTCGTTTCCCCCACTACGTTCCCCCGCGCGTTTAGACGCGCTTGCTATCTCCAAAGGGAGTCCGCCTGTATGCACTTGGCAAAAGAGCGGTGCCACCTGTGTGTAGGCGCGTGAATTTATAGCTCGTGGGAATGTCGCGAAGGGAGAAAGGGAGGAGCGGGCCGCGAGAAAAAGACAGGAGATAGGTGGCCGGGGGGACAGGGCAGGGCAGGGATAGGCGCGGGGGAGACGAGGGGCGCGAGGGATGACCCGAACCACGTGGCGATCTATTTGTCACGCGAGAGCGGTCACTCCTATCGCGTTAAGTTTGGTTAGGCAATCGATGGATCTTGGCCGCGCGACTCGAACCGGCGCCTTTCGCGAGACTGAAATACTAGCCGCGCGAATGGCAGCGCGAAAGATGATATTTCGCGGATTGGACGAGTATTTCGCATACGTGCCGAAAAATCGGAGACTGTGAACTCAGCGAGATCTCGGCCCGTCGGTTTAGAAGAGTTATGCGAAAACAATTTGGATCGGATACTCTTACCGTTCTAGACAAAGTTACGCGTTACGTATCCCGCTACACTGTAAAATCGGGGCCTCGAATTAAATTTCTCTAAATTGGAATTCGTTAAAAATTGATCGACGATAAGAAAAATACCCTCTTTAAGATCCATTCGCCAAAGTTCGTTAGCATGAACTCTTAACACTAAATAAATCTATAATTAGATCTCGACTAAAATTGCGCTAAGAGAAGATCGATCCTGATTTCGTAAGAAGACTATCCTTTTTCTCTCCCGGTTTTCTCTATCCACCCGAACACTCGAGCACTCGCGTATACTCTCGAGAGCTCGCATGATGCCTAGTACAACCACCGAGCATACACGGTACCATGTTGCTCTCTTGGTGGCCTTGAAGTAAGTATCATCGCATACTAAGGCTCAAGGTAAAGGAGGTAGGGGGCATAGGCCTGAGAGATCGGTTATCGGAGTCACACCCTCGTATCCTTCTCTTTCTATCTGTCTAGCAGCCTTTCCCGTCGTCTTTCCTGCTTCATTCTATTTCTACGTTCCGTCTTTTTGCCACCCCCGGTGCTCTACCGCCCCCGCTACCCTATCCTTTTCCTTCAATCTCCCTCCCTTTCTATAGCTCGTTTTTCCTCCGCTCTCCCCACTGCGCTGGCCTCTTTCCCGTGTATATACATTATATATCTCTATATATATATATATATATATATGTATGTATGTATATACTATATATACATATATATATCACTATCCTGCCGCATCCTCCTCTCGCTCCCACCACGCCAGCTCGTTTGATTCCGGTTCGATGGAATGCTATACGATCTTAGGAAGCGAAGGGAGGACAGAGATGCCGACGGAGAAGCGAGAAGGGAGAATAGGGGAAGACGACGAGAGAGAGGGAGAGAAAGAGAGAGAGAGAGAGAGGGAGGAAGAGAGAGGAAAAGAGGGAAAGAGAGAGCGTGGCAGAAGAGAAGTAGAGGGAGGGAAGAGAGACGGAGTCGACGGAGGAAAGGCGAGAGGGGAAGACGGAGGGAGTGACGAGCAAAACAAGGTGGGGGAAAGGAGAGTAAGAGTGGGGGTGTTGGAGGAGAGGACGAGGGATTGCGTACATGTACCTTCGGTACTCTAGGCGCACACGGTTGATATACATACAACGTTGATCGTTAAAAGAGGATTTCCATTACCGGGTCAGTGCCGGACGGAGGAACGACGAGGAGAGCGCTCTGACCGTCGCTGTCTCCGCTCGCGCAATCGCGAGTTAGCGATTAACCGGGATACGCCGGTCGTCAAAAGCGCCCGAAATTGCCGCGAGCGCCTCTCCGCACAGCCCTTTGCATATAGATGTAAAAATCATCTAATATTTAAGATGATGAAAACCCTGTTAAACGTATCGCGCACGAACGATAATTGTAACGTAACTCGTCGTGTTAGATTCTTTTTTATGTCGCAACTTCATTTTACGTACTCGCTCGTACGGTCACAAATTTGCAGCGTAAAGGTCACGACGTCAAACTATTTCAGACTCGAAAGCTTAAATGTATTACGTGTCTGCCGCTTGACTAGCTCTAAATCACATTGTTTTGAGTCGTCCTGAACTGACAGCATAATCCTGTCTTAAAGGGGGTATTTCTGTCAATAGGTAGTCATCGACGCTCGTTGTGTGAACGATTTACAGGATTTGTGTACGGCTTACGAACTAGATATACTCGATCGCATCGCCGGGCGCTAATAATAAACGTACGAATCGATATTGTTACTGAGTATCCGTCTGGGATTTGCTTTAACAATGTTTTTGCCAAATAACAAACTTGAAATAATTTTCAAGAGTATCTGCTTCTCTTCCATATTTATTCACAAATAAATGTAGTTATAAGCGATATATTTTTACTAAAAATACGACGATGAAACATTTCGCAAACATTTTAAACAAGTATATACTATTGTGAATTTTGTCTATCTCGTGACAAAATCTGACAACGATCTTGCGATTATTCTTTATGTTTTTTTTGCGAGGTAGCTATAAATTGTAAGCTTTTTATTATTTTTGCTTTTCGATTCATTATGCATCGGTCATTTTACCGGTATAGTTGCATGAACTTCCGCAAAAACGACACGCAAGAGATGGTTATAGCAGGATATAGCGTTATCTATAAAATATAAATATATGTGTGCGTGTGTGTATGTATATACATACATACATACATATATATATATATAAATAAAATACACACACATATATAGATATATGTATGTGTATATAGAGACACATCATATGTATATATGAAATATCTGTACAATATAACATAAATATTCATCGCTCAATAAAAACATCGGTGAAAAAAACAATATTTTAATCAATTATACTAGAGATATTTAAAAAACCGTTGAAAATACAAGGCTAAACCTTCAATAAAACGTCAAACTAGGCGCACTAATTTCTTTCATCGCATACCGAAATTAGATCAACGAGACGAGACACCGCTAAAATAATTCCGTTCCGTTCAGATTCCCTAAAGCTGCGAATCCCATTAATGATTAACGAAAGTGTGATTCTCTCAAGTCGTCGAATATAGCGCAGCCAGTTACAGTGACGGAAACTGATCCGGTGACACATTGGCCGAACTCCGAGTCAAACGTCTCACTGAGGCGATGAGGAAACATCGGGAGCCACCGTGCGCGCGTTGCCGACGTGTCACGGCACGACACAGTGCTCCAACTAGTGCTCGTAAGTGTCCGTGACACTCGTCGTCGGAAGCAGCCACCTCGCGCGCGGGAGAATACACGCATATCCGTGAGGGTATAGGCGCCACGCGGCCCGACGCACGGCGCGGCGCGGCGCGGTGCGGTACGGAGAGGAGCGGCGCGGCTACGGCTCCTTCAAACGGCGCTATCCACGTGGTTCCTAAACGCCCCTCCCTTCGTGTTTACGATCCCTTCTACGGCCCGCCCGCCCGCCGCTCGCCGCACCGTCGCATACCCAGCCCCTCTTTTTACCGATAGGGAAGGTAAACAGCCGTCGAGTGTCACCTGTTATTACTCGTACGCAAATAGGCTTTCATTCATGGTCAACCGTCGTGCACGCGCGTACGCGCGCCGCGCTCTAATCCGGAAACGTTTGCGTTACGAGCAATACTACGCGGCGCCTCAGGTGTGCCTCCTCTTCTTCCTGATACGGAGTCTTGTAACTTTTTTTACCTACTTTTATTCGCGGAACCTACGTCGTAACGCTCGGAATATACGTGTCGCATTTCTCCTTATGCGTCTGATAGAAAAATAATCTTTTACTAAAATCGTTTACTTTATTTAGACTTATTTGAATATATTTCACGTAGTTACTCATCCCATTTTAATTTCCGTAATAACAATTCTCCACGTTATGATACAAATTACGTTATTTCATTATGCATTTATCTGCATTACTTTTAACTCGTATTCTCGGATGAGCAATAAAAGACTAACGTAAACAAAAATTTAAATCCAATATTATATTTACCGTTTAATTTTTATGCGTTAAAACATAAAAAAAATAATAGAAATATTAAGAAAAGTACATGTATGGAAACATAGTACAAACGGTACTAATGAAAGTATCGCATATTCATAATACTTTCATAGCGATATTAATCGGATGTGACAGAATATACTCTTCAATTTTCTGCCATGTGGGTCTCGGGTCATTTCGAATGAGACAGATGCACGTGCGACGGACGCGAATCTCCGCGCGAACCTCGCCGGCATCCGAACCGAAACCGACTGAGCCGCGGAATAGAAGCAGCGGCGGCGACTACACGACGACAACAAAGTGCATCGCTCGTTGCACCGCGAGAGCGAGAGCGTCGCGGGGAAGAGATTGCGGCGGCAGAGAGCGAGAAAGAGGAAGAAGCATGAGAGGCGGGGGAGGACGGGGCGAGACGCACAACGAGGTGAATCTCCAGTGTGGTCGAAAGGGATGGATGCGGAAAGGCAGAGACGAGGGGGCAGGCAGAGCGTACGTAGGGCACGGGGGAGAGGAGAACACGGACGCGTGGGGCGGCGGGTGGCGGGGCAAAGAGGAGCGGTACACATAGCGCGCCGGCTGTGCCGGGGTGTGGAGGGAGAGAACATCTACAATGCACCCGACATGCACGCGCGTACACACACACACACACACACACACACACACACACACACATACGCGCGCGCGGGACGAATTCACGAACTTCGGTCGACTCTCTCGCGTAGTCTCCACCCTCCCTTCCTCCCGCCCGACGTGGGAAACCTCTTCCCCAACGCGTCACCCAGCGGGGCGCGTGTTGTCTATCTCTGTCACCCTCTCGTCCGTCTCCCTCCTCAAACTCCCTCACGCCTCCCCCTCCCCCTTCGTCCCGATCCTCCACCCAGTCGTGTGTGTTTATACCGCACTTTATGGTACATACGTACCATATAGCGTACGTATATACATCGCTCTCGTGACGAGCGTAACGCGAGAACCTCTCTCACGCATACGCGCGAGTCCTTCGTACGGCGCGCGCCGTAGAAAGTACATAAACCGTCCTCATTCACGTCGATATCGTCAACTGTTGCTTCCTCCGTCGTCGCGCCGGTGGGTAAACCACCGACACCGCGTGTGTCCCGCGTGTTAAGGCGGGCTCGCTCAAGAGGAGCACGCGACTCTCCGAACGTGGGAGGGAGGAAACCGAACGACCGTATTAAACCATCCCGCTGCGTGGAAAGGTCCTGTCTGCGGACTACACCAAGGAAAATTTCCTTACGTTAAGGCAGGGAACAATGACTCTTCGAGTTATGCGGTTTATTCAATACTTGACATTAGACACTTCTTCTTGACTGACCGCAGAGGGATAATAGATCATAAATCACTGTGACAAAATAAGTCGAAGATTCGCAATTTGTTTTGTTGCCAACAGCAGTGACAAAAGTCACCGACACCTGCCACGTGGACAGTCACGTCCTCCTGGTTACGAGTCCGAGAGCAGCAGGTGCCATTGTGTTCCGGGGAGGACAACCCCCGCCGCCGTAGGCTGATTCCCGCTAGCCATTAACTGGCGGTGGGCGTGAAATTCACCCGCACAAAAGGCTCGCGGCGGTCTCGTTAATGGAGAGGGAAGAAAACGGGGCCGCGAAACTCTCCGTTCACATCTCGTTCTCTCTCTCTCTCTCTCCTCCCCTTCCCTCTCTTTGTTTCTCACCCTGTGTGTCTTCTCTTCTCCCTGTTCTCTTCTCTTCTCACGCTTAACCTTAACCTACCGCAAGAGGACTGGAGAGTTTCGCGCGGCGCGCGACTCCATCAGAACGCGACGCATCCCCGGAAGCCGAAGGTGTTCCGTACGAGGATGTGCGCTGTGATTTAAGCTCGACCCACGAATTTAGGGCACTCACAAGCGCTAACCTTAACCTTTATGTAAGCTACGCGGTACGATGAGTATATAGCGTACCGTATTCTTTCGAAGCGGAAAATCACCTACTTTTTTAGAAATAGAATAGAAATACAGTATTTAATTTAAGGGCGTCTGTGATGTTTAAGATATAAGACAGTCATATTTTGTACTTATGAAAAATTATATCTTCTTGCTACAAGATCATTTAATGAATCTTTTGGCAAAGATTTTTAGAGCTGTAAAAATTTATTTTATTTAAATTTATTTATATCATCCGTATTTCTATTTTATGCGCCGTTTTCAATTATATTTTATATGTCGAAAGAAAATTAAAATCGCGTTTCGTCTAAGCAACACGTGATTCTGGCTTACGGAATGTAGTGAAGAACCAACGAAAAACTATTCAACAAGAGTTTCTTCATAGACGATATGAAGCTACCTCGTTCTCTCCGCGAGCTCGCAAAGTATCGCTAACGGTTACTTCTATGGAAGATTCCCGCGGACGGAATCGCGCGAGAAAAGCCCGGATGAGAGCGACGAGGCCGGACAAAATCCGCTATTCTTCCACTTAACTCGTGAATGGTCGCACTACGAGTGTTTCATTCAGATAAATGATTTTTTTTTCACGCAGTGATTATATGAAATATGATTTACAACAAGTATTTTCTTCAAGTATTTTCTTATTATATTTATGCGCGTGTACAGTACCTCTTACTTTTTCAGAGTCGTCACCCTACAGAATGGAGCAGAGTATTAGAAAAGAATTAATTATGTGTACGTGTGTGTGTGTTGTGTGTGTACGTGTGTGTATGAACGGTGAGTTTCGCGCGTTTCTACTTTCTAACTAAACGTACCCTTTGTTTCGGTGCGGTTTATCGCTCCACATTAATGCCAGAAAGATGGAAAACATAAATGCGTTTCTCGAGTGAGTATTTCAAATAGCGAAGAAACAGATCTCCGTTCCTGAAAAACTTGATTCTATTGCCTGTCTTTAAGTCCGTAGGATTTATTTCGTCGACAACTGTCAAGTTATAACAATTAAGAAGAATCATTTTAAAGCCATGCGCGACATACAACGTTGTATAATAAAAAAAAGTGTATATATGTTTGAAATTAAACGGAGAACAATGACATTTATTGTCTGAAATTCAATGTCTCAATAGAGCTTCCGTAGTAAAAAGATTCGATACCTTCTATCAACATCTCGAGAATGGATCTACTTTGTAGGGAAACTCTTTCCCTCTCACTTTGTCGCAAGACAGACTAAAACCGTCAAAGAAGGTAATTTGTTTCAAAACTAGGATGACAGCTCTTTAAAAATAAACGCACGTATCGATGAAACTTCTCAAGAATTTACGTGTTACATAAAATAAGTGCTGTGCAGTTTCCTTTATCGGGAACAAATCGTGTGAAAGGATCGACGGTGCTTTCATCTAAATCCGATGAAAGAAAGAGGGATGAATCGAGAGGGAGGTGCGATAGATTCCACGCCGCGCCGTCTTTCGATACTGATCGTACCCGCGTACGCTCGCCGCACATGATTGACGTATCGATTACGCCGGGCGAATTTTTCAATCGCCGCAAACCGCTCGTACGTAACGTAAACAAAACAATGCGCAACGACGCGATGCCGATGCGAGGCGCGTACGATGCACCACGTGCCACGATGTCTCCGATGTCGGCGGAGGGGGATCACGAGAGGTGGGGTCGGGTGGAGACAGACAGCGGACGCGTTACAATATTCGTAATTCGTGATTCATCGATCTCGTAGACGATATGCTACACGCGCTCAGACATTTTTATGCCGCAGGCCACGTGTCCGCGTCGAATTTTATTGGCGATTTACGACAAACGTGACCTGAATTCGTTTAACTTTTTTGTGTGGACGTTCTAATTCTGCGCACATGAAATTAGAAATTGTTGTGGACAAAGAAAAGGAATGTTTCCTAGTGTTCATTATGCAGGGTGAGGCATTTCAAATGTTAAAAAATATTACCTCTGAAACTATGTATCATAGCAAAAAATATTTTAGATAAAAGTTATGTGATCAGAAAGAGGACAAAAAAAAATGATAAAATTCTCGAAAAGAGGTTCAAGAGAGGTTATATAAAAAAGTTATCATCATTTTTTCAATGGAATTATGTAATTTCTCTCATTACTTTGCACACAAAAGCATTAAAGCAGTGTCATCGAAAAACCAATAGTTTAAAGATATTTTATATTTTATTCTGGTATTTTTTAAAATATAAAATATTTAATAAACTATTAATTTTTTGATAAATGTACTTTAATGCTTTTATACACGAAATAATAAATCAATTAGTACAAAGAAAATATTGCAAAGAAACGTAGTGGGGACGCTTTAAGTGCATCTTAAAGTGGCTTCAATATACATTTTTCTATTAGCAAATTTTTAATTCGGCTTAATTAAATTCTTCTCGTGTATTACATCAGTTGGAAACTGCTGAAATGATAACTTTTATCTGAGAATGATACACGTGCAAGATGAGCAAGAAAAAGAGGAGTAAAAGTTAAGAATGTAACGAGCGAAGCTGCGTCAGAAGGTCACCAACTCAATCGCAATATTATTAATGATACTAACGTTGCTTAATCTGGTACGAATGATATGATATCGAAAAAGCATCGACGTTGCAGAAATACATTGAGGGCTTTTATCCAAGATGTACCGACAACGATAAATATGACCGAGAAAAAAGATAAACGAGAATAAAGAGAAACTTGTTTCGCTTTTATTAGAAAAAAAGTATACACAATGCTAAAGAATTATAAAAAGCACGATAAAAATGTAACAAAAGACGCAATTTTTTTTTTTAGATTTAAGTCGCATCGAGTCTTCTAAAACTTCAGATTTTAATACTAGAAAACTTGGAGGGCTCGCGAGCGGAATCTCCATGCCTAACAAGAAGACACGTGAAAGGTCGAAAAAGAGAGAAGATGATGTAATAAATATTGCTTAATTTTCGATCACGTTAAGGATGGCGCTCGTCCAACCGATCCTCACGCATTCGGTTACAAGTCGCGATCACAGACACGCGCGACGAGGAGGACAGGCTCGAGGCACTCGTGCCCGCTTCCCATGCATTTAAAAACGAGGACGCCGGCCGTAAATCACGCGGTTAGAGCGGAGCCCGGTCGCGTAGCGTAACACGACGGAGGTGTCCGTCCCTCCGTACGTACGTATGCACGTACGTACATACGTACGTACGCCTCGTCTCGTGGTTGCCGCCGCCACCGCCGCCGCCACGTGGTTTCTGCGGCAAAACTATGCGGCCACCGCCGCACGCCGGCCCGGCGAATTTATGAATGGGAGAAGCCTATTGACAGATCGCGCGTCGATAACTCTCTCGTTAATGGCCCGTGATGGTGGGCGCGCGAGGGCCGCCGGCGGCGGCGGGACGAAGGAGGCGGAGGTGCTCTCGGAGGGCGGGTGGGAGATAGGGGAAACTTGGACTCACTTTGTACTGACTCGCGGCGCGCCGCGCCGACGGACGGACGGGCCGCCACGATATGCAGCGATCCAAGTAACGTGCGCGGGAACGCGGAGTTCGGAAATCGATCGAAATAATGCATCTCGCGGGGTATAGTCGGCGCGTTTAGCAGCGCGTTCATCCCGCGGCGCGGAGAGAAATGCAATATTGAAATATGATTTCGAGCGTAAACCGCGCACGTACGTAAGCCCTCCACACCGAGAGTTGAATATTACTTGATATTTTGACATATGCATTAAAAAATATGTGTACAGGTATATGTATATGTGGGTGTAGAAAGAGAGAGAGAGAGAGAGAGAGAGAGAGAGAGAGAGGGAGATTTTGTACTAAATAGTATAAAAATTGAAAAACTTCCGTATTGTCGCTCTCATTACTTTAGGCTGAATATACGTAATTGTTTCCGAGCGATTAATGAAGCGAGATCCATTCTCATATGCAATCCCAGCTATTATGGGATTAGCGTATACGTTTTTGGTTAGCGGTTTGCCTCTCGGCATCAAATCAAATGCGCGGTCCGGTACCGCCACGCCGCTTACGTCGATAATACGGAAATACATCGCGAACAGAAATAGATTTCGCGGAGGAGTTATGTCACACACGTTGCGCTGGATCCGGTGAATCGATCGTAGTTGTGTTTATACGCTCATCTCGATAAAATTTGCCGGTACAGAGTTACAGTAAGTCAGCTTACGTGCGTTCAACGCGATGCGCTCGTGGTTTCCCGCGAAAAACTACAGTTTATTTTCATCAACAGAATTTAGGAATCACTGTCGGCGAAAGACTAAACACATACGCGCTAAATGTCGAACAATGCAGAATGTATTTGCAGAGTGAGATTGTATTTCAGTTCAGTAAAAATATTTCAACAGTATTTATGCATATTGGCTATTCTTTCTCTGTACTCATTTCCACTCTCTGTATCATAAATTAGCCCGAGATAATTAAGAATGATTGATATTGAATTGATAATAAAAATATTGTTTCTTCTTTCGAATATTTAGAGAAAATATCCGCCTGAGAGATTGTATCAATCGTTAAAAATAATTACGTTATAATTCCAATTTTATTATGTAATTCATTATAATAAAATATAATATTAAAAATTAAAGATTAATTTGGAAACGAGAATAATGAGTACATTAAACTACAGGTATTTTTTGGTATCTCTTGTAAAGCAAAAAGGATGTGCAACTTTGATGATAGTAATAGTAAAAATAATAGTATACAAGGCTGACGGATCTATGTCAAATCCTAATATTAATTAGATTATTATTGCTTCGTGGTATCGTCTCGCTTTTAATAAAATTAATCGAGTCCCAGCTCAATATTTCCTATTAGGCTTAAAGCACTAAATCATCGCTTCTTTCAAGAAATGGTCGGTCTTAGTGTTTTTAATCCGAAAATATTGAAAATTTTAGGAAAAAAACTATTTTTCTATCCAAGTTTCTTTGTCATTCTTTGTTATTTTTTTTTCTTATGGCCCCTTTACTGTCTTGTACATCAATTCTACAATTTTCTTTCCTATTTAGAAGCTCCAAATAATTCATAATAAATACATATAAGTAATTAATAAGTGATTAATCAGTAAAGTTTGCTTTTTATACAATTTCTATTAGAGTTTATTTAAATAATAAATTTCTTTCTGTAAAGCAATGAATGTTAATTAAAAAAAAAGAAGCCATTCAAATAGTAATGTATTGATAACTTTACTAAATGATAAATAATTGTTTCGTGCATGTGCATATTTCAAAAATGTATTAGCAAGTTGTCTTTGTATTATAGAATAGAAAAGGAAAATTTGCAGAATTTTAGTACGAGGTTATACAGTTAAACTTTATTTTTGACAAAAATAAAAAATACTGATACTGTACTTCACATCTCATTATCAATCGTTTTTTTTTGTATTTTTCGAAAAAATCTCGGCTCTTTTTTCGATTTTATTTTCCCAGAAAAGTAAGAACATCAATCAAGCTATAAAAATGTGCTGCCCAAGAACATAATGAATTGATAAAAATTATCGCTCAGTACACTATTACATAATTATAAGGTCAAAAGCTACAAATAAGACTTTGTAACTCATTGGATTGAAGGACAATTTGATAATAATCTGTATTTCTCTTTTACACTTGAAATAAACTTGTATGCTTGCAATTAAATTGTTTTATTTTACTGGAACCAGTTTGTATCGAAAACCAGTGACCGAATAGACATGAATTCGTGCAAAAGGGCGTGAGAGCGCGGGCGCGAATTTTTCCGTCAAGTTTAACGATGCGCCGACGACACGTGCACACCGAGACAACCATTTGTCGCGTACGATGCGAAACCACGTGGAAAAACTGCTGGTTTTGTCGGTCATCGGGCCACCGATGGTGCACCGGCCGTCGGAAGCGCCGAAAAACCCTCTCCTCTCCCTCATCTCTTCCTCCCCGTGCTTGCACCACCTTCATTCCCTAGACACACTGCTGTATTTATCGCCCGAATTTTGGCGCGTCCGTCGTTTGTGCGCCAATTTTACGCAGAAATGCAACGCTCGTCCGTTTGACGATTCCAAACGATTACTATTTTCCACAGTCGACAAAAGTCGCGAATCCAACACACCAATTTACGCTTATTGCGATCTAATTCAATCTAATCTAAAAAGGATAAAGTGAGATTTTTTTAGATTTTTTAGATCTTAGATTTCCAATAGAGTGCCAAAGTTGTCGAAGAAAAATCTCGAAATATTCCAATACATTTCTTTTGGTTGCTCTTCCACCCTTTTAATTTGTGAATTAAAAGATTTCTCAAGCTCTGGGTATGTGTGTGTGTTGAAGAATTTTAGAAATTCCTCACTAATTCCTCTCAATTCTGTCCGCCTAAGAAGTTCTTGCAATGTAAATCTACGTAAATTTGCATAAATTCGTATACGGGGAACTTTTGAACCGTCTCGGGATTTGAGTGGCACGCGACGCTGTTTACATACGCGTTTCGTTGTGAATAGCTATTCTACATGAAGTCCTTCGGACAAAAACATGAAAAGATAATCCTATTATCGTTAACATCTAATGACAGAGCAAGTTCCCTATATACGTAGGCCGGTTTCTTTCTGATTTCGGATAGCTCTATTAGGAGCGATCGTCGAAAGCAAACTCGGTAAGGGTGTGTGTTTCGACGGTATAATTTCACAAGAATGAACCTGCAGGTAATCGCAGAAATAGAACGGCGTTCGCGATCAACACTAAAAAGTGTCACACGATAGAGCGGTCCTTTTTTTCTTTCAATAGTAAAAACGCAGCGGGCGACAAGTCACCAATAATTTTCCTCACCCAGAGTGATAAATTGAAAAAAACCCCGGCGTAATAACGTCGGGATAAACAAGTTATACGGCAGATTGAAAAAAAATCAGTACTTTGATTAGCTTCAAAATTTATAACAGGTTCAACTTCATGGCAATTAACAGACTCATTTTTATAGCAAATGAGATTTGCGAATAATTTTCTAATTGAATTCAAGAGCTGTATATTAAATTTTGTATCCCGCAATCTCCGTGCAATCATTGTCGAGGGATATGGAGAGAAGAAATATTCGATAGAGAATATTTTATCTCGAGGTTTCTTACGATGGTGCGATGATTAACAAACCGGGGTCTAAATAACGCATGTGACGGTAACCTTTCCGCCGCGGCGAGAAATATCTCGGAAAACAATTCGGATGACGGTGGTGCAGAATTATGAGCGCGCTCTCCTCGTGGATTACGATTCGACGATATCGCGCCCCTCTCCTTCGATTTTGTCGCAAAACATTTCGCGCCGCTCAAAGACCTCGTGATGAAAAACAATCGCTAGGAAGAGGAACAGGAGGAGGGGAAAAAGGAAAAAGGACGAAAGCGAGGGAGAGAAAGGTAGAGTGGAGAACTCTACGAGAGAGGGGGGAGGGGGGAGAGGGAGAGAAAGAGAAAAAGAGAGAGAGAGAGCAAAAGCGAATATGTCTTTAAAAACACCCCCCTAGACCAGATCGGGTTGTTGTCGTCGTGGTAACCATGACGACGCTGCCCCTTGATGGTTGGTTACAACCGTATCCCCACCTAGCGTCTCCGAGCCGACGCTAGGTTTCCTCGCGGCGCTGGCCAAGCGAAGAGGAGGCACACAGCCAGCAGCTTCGGGGCGATCTCGCTCTCCCTCTCTGCCTTCCCCCGCGCTTTCCCTATCCACACCACTCGCTCCTCTTCACCGCGCTCTCCGCGCGGTGCTCCCTTCTCGTCCCAAGCCCCACCAAGCGCTATCAAGCTGCCGCTCTGTCGTTCGCTCTCCTCCCCCCTTTTCTCGCCCTCCCCGCTGACTCCACGACCCACACACACATATACACACACACACACACACACACACACACACACACACACACACACACACACACATATACATAGTACGCAAGCCACCTCGTCGTCGTTCCCCCTTCGACGAGCTTCGCCTCGTCATCCTCTTTCCCCTTGCGGCTGCCCTCCCGCCGCGGCCGCCGCCGCCGCCGCCACCGCCATTCTCCCTCCCCCTGCAACCCCGCGCCGGGCCAAGGAAACGCGGGATCGCTTCGAATTCAAACTACCGAACACGAGGTTACCACGCGTCAAATCTGACACTTGGTCGTCCTCGCGCCTCGCGCGCGGAGCAAGTAGATTTTTCCATGGGTGCTTTCCGCTACGAGCGAGCGAGCGGGAAACGTCGATCGATTTTCAAGAACGATGTTACGCGCGCCACGAACGAACGGCGAGTCCTCGTTTCTTTTCTTTTTCGTTCTACTTTGCATCCAAAGTAGGCGGTTGTACGATAGAGCTTGCTATTAGTCGCGATTAAAAATTCCTCGATGATAAAACTCGGGATTTGATTTTCCCGGGAGAGCGCAATGTTTCAATATTTCTCCCATCGGTGTTTCGTGCGTGCCCCGCGTACCTAGTAACGTTGTTATCGAAAAGACTAAAGGTCCCGACGGCAAAATACTCGGAGTCGTCGTCTCGTCGCTCTCTTACGCCGAGCGACAAGCGCGCGCGCGCGCGGGCGATCACGTAACCCGCTCGCTCTCCTCGACCGGCACGTAACGCGGAAACGCGGCACGCGTGTCGTACACGCCGAAGGAAGGGAACGCGTACACACGGGGAAGCGCGAGCGCGCGCGAGGGAGGGGATAGGGGGTTGCGGCGAAAAAAGGACGGCGGCCTGAGCGACGCGGCATGCGGGAGCAAAAGTGAGAAAGAGAGAGAGAAAAGTGTATGTGTATGTGTGTAGGTGTATGTGTGTGTACGATGCGCGCGGAACCGCGCGCGAAACTCACCTGACTGACGTCGCACCACATTATTATTTCGCTGACACTGATGACAGCATCTTGGTACGCTGCTGCTGCACTGCCACCGCGCACGGTGCCACCGCGACGGTCCGTTTTTATTTTCCCTGCTCTCCGCGTGACTCGGTGATTCGCGGCGAGAACGGAGAGAAAAGTCACGACGACGTACGGCGGTACGTGGAACCGAAGTTCCACGTTACTTCAGCCGTGGGCACGATGAGGTTCCTGTTCCGCAAATGCCCGTCCCCTTTCTCTCTCTCTCTCTCTCTCTC
The DNA here is from genome assembly GCF_016802725.1 of Solenopsis invicta. Classification (NCBI taxonomy): domain Eukaryota; kingdom Metazoa; phylum Arthropoda; class Insecta; order Hymenoptera; family Formicidae; genus Solenopsis; species Solenopsis invicta. The sequence continues at coordinate 3,002,107 of NC_052667.1, forward strand.
TCTGTAACCTCTGTCTCTCGCGTTTCTCTTTCACACTGTGTGTCTCTTCACTTCCCGTCCGTCTTTCCCGGTAACGTGTCTGTTAGCGTTTCGTTACTTTCTTTCTTTTTTTTATTTTTTGTTTGATTCACAGTCTCACGAAAAACGCACTCGCGCGACGTTAAGTGTCGGCCGCCGGTAGCCCGGTTAGCTCCTCAAGTAACATCGCACGATCACTCTCCGAACAGATGACAACGCGACTGTCATCGACGCACACGACAGCAGCTAGCTGGCCATGCAAAGCATTACTGAATACTCTGACAACACTCCTCGCCGAGTAGCGCCGCTCGGTTTTCTCCCGAGCGCGCTCGGCCGTTTCCGGCTGCGCTCGGCCCACCTGCACTCCGACACGAAACGTACGCCAGTGCCGTAGACTCGCTCCGACGAGCCACCGTCTTTGCCAAGTGCGACGCGCGCGCTTTGTCGCCCGCGTCGAATTTCGGCATCGACGCACAGAGAAATGCCGTAATGCCGACGTACGATCGCCCGAGGAGCGATCATCCAGAAATAATTTGTTATCGCGACTCGCAAAATTGTCGCTAATGCACACGCTTGGAGAGAAAAGTACGAGCCTTCGACCTGGCGCGACCGTTTCGATCGACGATAACATATGCTTTGTGTCGTTCTTAACGTGACATTTCGAGAAAAAAAGTCGATCGCCCGTGCGGGGTGCATAATGCCATATTGTTAGCGCCCGAACGCCCTGATGGTAATTGATATAAATGGAAGGATACGTTTCATTCACGTCGCGTAAATTAATTACATAATTAATATCGGATTTAATATCGTAGGACTGTGTATGTCACTCTGTTCGCTCGCAAAAGGAAATTCATTGTCGAAGTGTGTGCACAGCTTTTCAGGGATAAACAATGCTTTTATGTCGAATGATCGGTGGCGCTCATTAGTGCGCGGAGTGACCGAGGGATGAAGGGGAGAGGAGGATACCAGAGGAGGTTGCGCGTCGTAGCATATAATAATAAAAGAAACGGATTCTCTAGGATTCGCGTTGAATATCCTCCTCTCCCCTTCATCCCATACAACATACTTCATCCGAAGGACATTTTTGGGGAACGTCTTTAGAATAGTACGAACGTTCTTAGGATGTCCTTCGGAGGAGTCTATGTTGTCTAGACTCTCCTCTCTGTCTTCCCCGCGATCGAGAAAAATCGTTCTGTACGAGAAAGTCCGTGATAGCGCGGGCTGGTCGATGAAAGTTATCGGAGAATGGATCGGCGTTGCGCGGCCGTTGAAATATTTCAGCGACGCAGCAAAAACTCAAAATGACTCTGCGAGCGCGCAGCCCGCGCGCGGATCGCGCCGATTCCCCGACTCGTCGCGCCGTCGTGCCGCTTAATATCTTACGAGACGACCGAGATAGCACGGTCAATCGCGCCACTGCGCGACACCAGGACCTTGCGCGGCCAGCAAGGTGATCACGCGCGAAGAGCGACGGAGAAGTGTTCCCCGTCACTTCTTTCGTTCTCCAAACAAAAATCAAAGGAACAATTTGTCCTATTCTATTTGACCAACGTGCATTCTACATAATTTTCCTTTGCATCGTGTGATGTTATTTATCGATATGATAACAATTGCGATATAGAAATTAAGATGAAATTAATCCGAGCAAGGAGAATAACACAATTAATATATTGCGAAAGGTGAATTTATCTGGTTAACGATTTCCAAAACGTACAACATTCGCTGAGACGCGACGTTCGCGTGTTGGCTCATGAGGAGGAAAAAAAGGGGAGAACCGAGAGAAAACGGAGAAGAGGACGCGCAGAGAGGAACTCCCGCGCGCGCGCGCGCGTGCGGGAGTGAGGCTACGTGAGCGCGTCCGTGAGTAAATTTTCATGCGGCCTTAAAAACTCAAGGCGTATAGAGCCTCGGAGGTTCGTACGTCGGGAACGTACGTTGAGAGCGTCGAGAGCAGCGACAGCGGTGGCGGTGGCGGTGGCGGCGGCGGCGGCGGCGGCGATGGTGGCGGTGGTGGTGGTGGCGGCGACAGCAGCAGCAGCAGCCTTCACCTCCTCGGGAACCTCCTCGTGGCACAGGGGCCCCCGAGAGCACGAGGGAGTCGGCCTAACGCCACTAGGTTCGAAACTCGCCACTGTGACTGGCTGGCTGTATACGGCGCGCAGCGTAAGAGAGCAGCTGAGAGAGGAGGTCTCGGCTCTCGCTCGCTCGCTCGCTCGCTCGCTCGCGCAGCCGAGCCAGCCAGCCAGCCAAGCCAGCGAGCCAGCCAGCCAGCCAGCCAGCCTGCGAAAGCAGCGTAAGCAGCGACGGCGCGGCGCGGCGCGGCGCGGCGCGGCGACGGGCGGTCGGGGACGGAGGAAAGGGCAGACAACGCGCGAGCCACGTTCTATACGGCACGCAGCCTAAGAAAATTCACCGGGAACATTTTTATTCCCTATCGGGTAAAAGGGGCGCGTCATCGGGACGCCGCGACGGCGAAAGGACGCTGGGGGACGTGCGCCGTCGTTCTACGATCGGCTGACCTCCCGGCGTCGGCCAATTCCGCGAATTTTGCGCGTCATTCCGTATGCGGCCGCGAGGCAGAGCGCGCGGGCTTCGAGGTCTTTCTCCACAGCGGAGAGACCGAGAGCGCGCGGGCCGTTGCTATACGCTGCCGACGACGACGCGGCTCCAAGCCGACGCGTAACGTCCGAGCCTCGGCGTTTCTCTTCGGAGGCGACGGCGACGGCGACGGCGACGGTGGATATGGCGGGGCGACTCGGCGTATATTTTCAGCATAGCTCATCGCGATATCGCATCAGCAAACGTGCTTCTTTAACTTATTAAACTGCGCGGAAAAAATGTCGTAAATATACATAAGGAGCTGATATTCCTTCTCTCTCTCTTTCTTTTCTTTCATACAATTTTAACAAATTTTATCTCTCGATACAATATTATCGAACGCGGCAATAGCGCTCTATCGAGCTTGCCGAGACTCGATAAAATCGATAGCGAAAATTCTTCGTGAAAAATTTTGAAATCGCGAAATATAAATTTACCATTCTTCTTTCTAATTATTTCATTTTTAAAGCCAAGATATTCCATCGTTTATCAGAAAGAACCTATGCGATGTGGATCAATGAAAACGACAGTAACTCAAGTTTCTTTATTGTACTATACAGAGGATGAATGTACAAGATGCATGAGATCGAGAGGAGATCGACGTTCGGCGGAAGCCAGATGTCCTGGCGAAGCGCGCGCCGGGATTTCCCGGTGACGATTCTTCGTCGACCGGCGCGTAACGTGTTCGGTTGTCGTTGTTGCCGCGGAAACTGAAGCCACGGAACGAGAGAGCGGCTGTGAGTCGTACGATGGATGGTGACTTTTAACTGGTCGGCGCGAGATTGCGCGGACATTGCCAAGCATTGAAACGGCCACACGTCGCGAGCGCGCTTACGTGGACGCACGGCGACGAGGACGAGGACGAGGACGACGACGACGACGGCGACGGCGACGAGGACGGTGACGAGGATGGGGACTCCAGCACGAGAGAAAAGCGACCGGCCGAGTTTACGATTGGCTAGCTACGGCACGGAGGATGAATTGTGGCCAATGAATGTCCTTGCTCGCCCAACGAGGCCGTGGCGACGCGAACACGCCTTATTCGAACACGGGGCGCGCATGCACGGCCGCGCGACGACCGCGAAAACGGCCGCGAGGTAGAAGGGAATTTAGAATTTGGCACGATGCTGCGCGCTTCCGCCCGCATTCGGTAGTTCTCTGCCTTTCCCATTCGCGACGTCGACGCGTCATTTCATTTCAAATATTTCAGACGAATCCTCGATAGTTTTATTATTAAATTATTATTTAATTATTTATCAATTATTTTATTATTAAATGTCTTCGTTTTGATTCGATTTCTTGTTAAACTCTTGATGATACGGAGTAATTTCTGCACAAGTATTTCTCAAATGCATTTCTCAATATACTTCAATGTATTTCTCAATATATTTCAACGTATTTCTCAATAATATATTTCACGCATAAAAATTCTAAAAAAAAAAGAGTATCGCATGGAAGGAAGAATTCCCTGGGACATAGAAAATATTTCTACAAGAACAATTCTATTGCAGCGTCTAAAAATTTAGTTAAGATGCAGATCAGAAAATAATGTTGTTGCGCAATCAAAATAATTATATAAGCATAATATTGCTGCAGTTATGACATTTAAGCAATCAAGTTAAGCATCTGATACAATTTTTTTAAATGATTCAACATAATTATTTTCAAATCGGTACTTCAGCAAAATTATTCTTTCCATGCATATTTATGATTAGAACAATCAATTTGGTAGTTTCAGACTGCAAGAGGGGCTATATTGTGTGTAACTGCGTAAAGTTACAGAACAGAAACTTGTCCTTGAATATTTTTATTTCCCATATTTCTCAACGAACGCACCGTTTAATACAAAGGTACCCGCAGAATTCAGTTCGTCGAGATTTGCCGCGCACAGGCGCCGCCGGACTTTCTCGCCGAGACTCTAGGAGCGTTCGTTAGTGCCTCGGCGAAGCTACTCGGCGAGAGATACCCAACGGTGGGGATCAGGAAACAGCAGAGATGTGGCGGGACGTTTTACGATCGTCTTCGAAAGCTGCGACTCCTGTGTGCATTTCCGGCCTGAATTCTTAAACCACTGTCGAATAGACTTCTTTACGCGAAAGACGAGAATCGTTCGACCTGTCTCGAAAACGCGACTCAAGAGCCAAATTCCTTCACTTATTAAACGCTCCTATCACGAACTGTTCACATTTGTTTTGCAGACAAGCAACCGCTTATTGGAAAATTTAACTTAATTATTAGAAAGCGAAATCCAAAATAAAATATAACACAGAAGTTAGATGAATGAACGTTGGAGCTCGTGAACGTTTATATATCGAGAAATGTTTTCTACGGAAATAGCAAATTTAAACATAAAAAAATATGTAAAATATGAACGAAATATACATGTATGTAGGATATATTAAAGAAAACCACGTGCTTTCTCGTCAAATATCAAATAATTCTTTTTTTACAAAAAATTATTACTAGGTACCTATTAATTCTTCCATTGATCATAACTTTTTATGACAAATTAATATCCATTTCTATCAATGTAGATTAACTCTAATCTAGACTTGACTTACTTTTCCTAGTTTTAAGAATTAGAAACATACCATATAAGGAGCAAATTAAACTGATATTAATGTTAATCTACATTGGTAGAAATGTAAAGAAGTGATCCAAAATAAAGAATTAAAATTGCAGATAGACATCACACGCAAGATTAACTGGAAAGATGCATCGCGCGTTACATCAATACGCGACGTCGAACCAAGCGAAATCCGCGCGTTGTTCGTGTACAGTTATGGCACGATTCTGCCTAGCTGTAACTCCGAGAAAGAGCCGGTGAAAACCGTATTACACCGGCGATGTGGTGCAGCAACAAGATATACCGGGACGGTTGGCTCAATTTTCCCGCCGTTCCCGCCACTCTCGCCATTCCCGCCTTTCGCCTCCGCGACACCAAAAGTTGTTTCACGGGCGCGTCTCTCTTGCGCCTTGAGAACATCGTCGCGGAGAGATGCGTCTTTGCACCCTCTCTCCTTCACAATGATGGTTTAATAATCTTCTTAGTCAAATTGCAGTGTACATATTTTCAATAAACAACGTTGTTAACAAATATATTTGGTATAATCTGTTTCAACCTTGTTACAGTTTATCTGTAGAAATGTATATTATAAGATACAGTGAAAAAAGATTGGTCATAACTATCAAATGTGAATAAAATGTAAATAATGTCAATTAAATATTTGGTTAACAACGAAAAATAAATTTAAATTAAGATCCTGGTTACACCAGTCAAAAGCAGTCTTAGTGCTCAGTAATATTTTCCTGAGTGAATTTACATACTAAAAATAAGCAAAAATAATTTTGGTAATATTTATTAAATATTTAAGAAAGTAAATTATTTTTTATAAAATATTTATTTTATTCAACGGTAACTATTGCTTTACTTATTTTATTTTTCTAAAAATTTTCTTTTATAGGGTTAAAAAAATAGAATTTTAAAAACTCTAATAAAGAGTTTTTAGAAAATAAACGAGTCGTCAAAATCTCTACGGCCATTTACAGTTTTATTCGAGGGATCTAATGGATGGCGCAATTTTTGACCGCATACATTCGTGTTCTATCTCATATGCCCTGCAAGATAAAACTCTAGCCACGAATCGAGCGGCGTTGCTCGGCGATTCGGAATCGGAGGCACCTGTTAACACAGGCCGCCTCGGCGCGCCGGTGACACCGACATCCGGGGACGATGACAGGTGCTGTAGGCTAATCGGTTAATTCGACAGCTCGTGCATACGCGTGACTTCCATTCGCCGAGCGGCTCGTGCCGATTGTTATCGGCCCATGAATTAGAGCGCTAATATAGGAGCAATCAGGGAGGGACGGCCAAATGAACAATCTGGACAAAACATCCTTACCGAGGGTGAGAGGATGACCGTGATTATTTAAAAAATTTCAGACTTTACCTTCAATACGGGTCAATTAATTATAAAATTTTCATAAAGATACAATATTCTCGACGTGCGTACGCGGATACCGATGAATTTATATGCGGATGCAGAAACGGTTACCGCAAAGTGTCGATCGTTAAGATATGTAGAAATATACGGGAAAAGTATTTGCATACAGACAAATTTGTGTGTTTTTTTTTGCAAAGTATTTACAGAGTGTCCGAAAGTTTTTCTTTCTCTTCAACGTAAAATGGATTTTTTCTCCTGTTATGGACAATATTTAATTATTCCTCGTATAAATGTATGTTTAATACTTTATTTTATTTTCTTCTGTCGAAAAAATCAGATTTCTCTCATCTATAATAATTTTATTTTTACCAAGTTTACTTTAAGTTTAAGAATTGGCCTTTTAAAAATTTGTAGCAATATGTGTATTGTGTAAGACTACCGACTTTTCATGCGTAGTCGAGCATCGTCTGATACCAACGTCGCGTCGATACGAGGCATCGATATCTGGTTTCGTCATAACTATCATAAGTCTATACATAGAGTGCTGTCTAAGAATCTCTAAGAAAACAGCTTGGAACACTTCACGTGGCCCGTCCAGCACATGCATAAGTATAAAAATGTATTTTTCCTATTACAGAGCGGTTAAAATCCACAAAATTAAAGCCGCAGCTTAAAATTGAAGAATATGAAGTTAGTATCTTTCTCACTCTGTTGCCTCTTCTAACAAAGAGATGCTACCGAGTTATAGTATGAGAAAGATACTACGACCGAAGCAATTAACATTTTCAATCTTAAACCGCCAATTATGGGCTTTCTGGCGGGCGGCGAAATCTTTTCTTTTCGGTCTACGTATATAATATCGGTGACTCTCTGAAGATGATCGTCGACCGCTAATAAAGCGGAAAGAGAGAAAGGAAGCCGAATGCATCAACAGTCGTTTCACGCGACACGTCTTATCGGCGCGTCGGGGGTGATAAGGCTATCTTTATCAGTGATAAAGTCGTTTTGAAGCTCGACTTTATCTCGGTCGCGAGAACACGAGCGCGAAAGTACGTCATAACGCACAACACGCAGAGATTATACGATGCTTCGAGATATCGATAATTATCTCTCGATATCACGTATTTTTAGTATCGATACTTTATCTTTGATATATTTATCAATAGAAATTAACGAAAATTAATGTATCATAAGAAATGTAAATTGAGATCATTAATGCCGTTTGATACAATTATATTTAGCGATTAAATTTCTCTGTGATATTTAAAAGATTTATCTTTTCATTTACACAATTAAGAGTATGGCTCAATTCTCAGACGACAAGTCTAAAATCGGATCATAAAACACCTTTAAGACGCCTCGTGGCCTGATTTTAGATTATGCGCTATTTGGCTTTTTTTGTAAAAGAACAATGAATCTACTATTAAAAGCGAATCTTACCTTAGATTTAATTATAATTCAATCAAAAATTTAATTGAATTTAATTATAATCATTTTTATTTGAAATTATTTTAAGAATTTGAATCTATGATTTTAATCCAAATTATTTAAAAAAATATATTTAAAATGTCCATCATCATATAATCAATCATGTAATCAATAGTATTTTCTTTTACATAAAAACCTTTTTTATTAATATATATTAAAATTTGATTCGAGAATAATTACGTTGTTAATTGAAAGTTATGTTTCGATTCGATTTAATTTAATTTAATTCGGTATCAAAAAACCTTTGCGCATTTCTATATACTTAAAGATATTATAAATATTTTTATTAATTTACTATTTCAATTTTATTAATTTAAGGGAAAAGCATCAAAAAGCATTACATCTTTTTTATTGACTAATGCAATAAATTAAATTAGGGAATATGACATTAAATATTAACATTTATCTTATTCATGAACTTTGCACTTTTCGCAAATAACATCATTTCATGGGAAACTGATGAAATTTCTCGCGAAATTAAGTGAAGAGACAACTGAATCTCTCATTACTGTGCGATAAATTGTGTTCTGCTACATTTCAACAAATACTATTTTAATTAATGTTGAATTTATTTAATTTATATCGATACGGTATATTGTATGCGCTGTATAGTGTCGTTTTTCCAGGACAACAATTAATCTCGAGGCTCGTGGGCCTAAAGTAGTGGATCGTCGTGCTGACGCATAAGTGAAACTGCAAAAAATCTCGGAACTATTTCGAACGGGCGATGCAACGTACAAAGTTCATTGAATTCTATATGTTTTGTGCAGAGCCATTGTTCTGATAAAAATCCTTCGATTTTCAACGGTTTCCTAATGTTAATCAAATAATTCCACGATGGTTGATCTAATTAGCCGAGTCGAGATAAATTTTTGCCTTCGCACGGAAATGATTCGCGATGGCCAGCGCAATTACTTCGAGTTCATTTTTATTCAAGGTTGGCATGCTGATATCATAGAGAAAGAAGACAGTAATGGATAAATAGATAGATAAATAGGCAAAGAGAAAGAGAGCGAATCCTCATAGTAGTAGTAATAGTAGTACGTAAAACTCTCGCCCCACCTCTTCCTCCTCTTCCACCCCCGCCTCTCGCCACGTTCCTCTTTCCGCCTCTGTAACCCTGACCTCCCGTAAAACACACCGAGAAAAAGACTTTTCCGGCGTGTACGCACGAGCGCACCGCCACTTCTGCCACGCTGCTGCCGCTGCTGGCCGAACTCATGAATGGACCCGCGACTCTATTTACGAGCGCGTGCGATTCGCCCGCCACCGCTCCGCTTTTATCGCCGTCTCGACCGTCATGGGACGGCGGGGTAAGGTGAGGTGCTTTCGGAATCCCCGGGGTCTCTCTCTCTTTCCCTCATGTACTTGTCGGAGGGTCTTGTCGGCTCTTCCTACCTACCTACCAGACTCCGACTATATCGTGCCGCGCCGAGATATGTATCGGCTCGCGAAATTGTTTTCGAACAGCCGATTGTTTGGCACACTCCGGCGTTACCGAGGTTGAAGAAGAAGAAGAAGAAGAAGATGCCGAGGGGATTTCTCTTTTCTTTTTCTTCTTCTACGTCCGTGGATATTTCGCCTTCGTGTAAACAGACGTGGAAACGCGGTCGCAGGAAATGTTTGCGAACGCCGACCTACCCGCGATCGAAACGCGCTCGGCGAGCAAATCGATGATGTATCGACGTTTCTTTGCAATTAATTAAAATTCTTTTTCTTTTCATCCGATTCAATGTTACTTTAGAAAATTATTTAAAGAAGAATACATGGTAAAGAAAGTAGATAAATTTCAGGAATGTTTATATAATCGCAAACTTATTCTAAAAATTTGATAAATTTCTTATATTATGCGAAAAGATTGGAAAGACGACATAAATGTTTTTACACCGAGAAAAACAGTCGAAATAATTACAAGCTCAATGTTACTTGTGACGCTCTCTTCGATATTTATTGGTGATAAAAAAGTTTCACTGTGATGACGGAATATAAATTTCTGTGAAATAAATCTTTTTTTTTTGTATTAATTGATTTATTTGCTATAAAAGAAATTTTGCTTCGCCGTATTTCAATAAGGATTTATTTCAATGAAATACATAATAGAATTATATCCCAGAAATAAATTTTTAAAAATCTTTTTTTTCAGTGCACTTGCGAATAATCGAAAATATTTATAACATCTACGAAATGTGTTTCTCGAGAAAATAACGATATTAATTTTTACATTAGTTTCTTCACAAGAATAAAAAAACAGATACTTTTAAGGTATAGAATAAATAAGATGGAGCATAGGAGCGGCGGGCCACGAAATCATTACATTCCAATTAATCAAATTGATTCTAAAAATCAATTTATAATTTAACAATCAGTTATAAACGTATTAATATACCGATAAATTCACGATAAATTATTTTCTCTCATATACCACATTAAATTTCAGTGTATACTGATACTTATTACTTGTCCCAAGATACGAATAAACGATTCTCTCCCTTTCTGTACCTCTACTTCTCTCCAATCTTTGCCTCCGATCATTATTGTTATTGCGCCGAGTTTATGGTGAGCGTAATTTGTCACACATATAAGAGGCGTATCCCGCGGACCTTTAAAGCAGGATCGTTAATAAGAAGCGCGCGGTTAAGGCCCACCATGACCTACGGTAAATTTCATCCCGCCGGGTTTTAAGTTCGATCGCACGGCGCGAATAACTAAGGATCATTAATACATCTCACCGGACTATAATTCATGTCGCGTGACCGACCGACGCAATGGTGCGCTTACGTGGTGGACGAAGGTCCGCTGATGAAAGCCGTCGATTTGAGAAATCTGCCTATTTAAAAAAAGACGTAATTTCGCGAAACTGGCGGAATCTTATTCTGGAATCTGTATACGCTTGGAGCGCGGGTTTTTTTTTTTTTTTTCAACAACGACGTTAGAATGCAACAACGCGGGGTAAACAAAGCTGTGAGGGTAAATATCATAACAGCATCTCGATGGAAGCGTTTCTTCTTTTCGCGATAGGGATAAGCTTGCCTTCTACTTGGAATATTTGTCTTTCTAAAGTTGCTGGTCGTTGCTCGTGAGAGAAGTATGAAAACTCGGGATTGATGGATCTTGCGTTTGCCGAACAACAATATACATCAAGTCAATTAGACGATATATCGTTGCGCTATTCATCCCGTTCGCAGTGAATGCGGTAAAGCGGTGTTTGCGTAGGATAAATCAGTTAAGTGCTTTCTTCCATTGCGATCGCAATGTATACGTTACATTGCGCAAATACGCGCTTGCGAGCGCGTACCGCGTATCGAGAAAAATTCGCAGGAATCCCAAACGATTATGCAGTAATTACATTGCGACTGCGATTCGGGATCTGCAAAATTAATATTACTCTTCTTATTTATTCTTGGATACAAGGAATGTCCTTGTAATATTTATCACCCCGTTATGGAATTTTCCATAGATTGAAAATTTTTTTCTTTTCCTTAAACAATAAATTTTTTTTTGTTTTTAATATTAGTATTAAATTCATCAAAATAATTTTTTCTGCTACGTGATTGGTTAAAAGTTTTTAGTAGGAGATTATGCACCCATGGTTTAAAGATAAGTTTTACCTACAGGTTTACTCAATCAATCTGAATTAGCGATTTCGTGCTCATAAAGTGTAGTCTTTGGTGTAAATAGAAGAGGAATTTATTTAGATGAAGACTGACCAATCTTAACTAGAACCAATCTTGGTACGACTGACTTTAATAGGTTTCGACAAGCTATGATTTTTGCGGTCGCGTAACAAGCTTGAGCGAATCTCGCTTAGCTAACTTTGGTTAGGAATTCTCCGGCTCTTTCTAAATTACAGTTCCTGACATAACATAGATAGAGGAGGAAACTTTGAGAAGGGATGACTAGGACTGAGCAACGTCGGGGGTTCCAATAGGGGTTTCCAACAATTGTCATTTTTGCGTGCACATAATGCAGCGTAACAGATATCAAATAACAAGTTGCCCTCTACTGAATCTACTCTCGTAATCAGAATTAGAAGTCACAGAACCAATCTCCCGCGCGTCAGCCGCATATAATTCCTACTCTTCTCCCAGACATCATCTTCTTTATTGCACCGTCTGTGTGCGCAGTATTACCAACGTGCTCGCACAGTGCACAGGTTCCATCGAATATCTAAAATGACATCGTCCAACCCACACCCCACTTCCCCTCCCCTCTCGGACTCGCTCCATCTCTCTATGGTCTCGCTCATCTCCCACCTTCATCTCGCTTTCCCTCCCACCTCTGCCACTCGAACCCTTCCACACGCCACTTCGTTCCCTCGTCCTCCTTCTCCTCCTCCTCCTCCTCCTCCACGAGAGTGCGTTCTGCCCCTACCCCACATCCACTCACCCTATCCTCCCTCGTCCTCCCGACCTGTTCGCGTTATCCTCCACCATCCCCTGCGTCCTCTGCGCGATCCTCTCCTATCGGCCTCTCTACCCCGTTATCTTCTTCATCCTTCCTTCTTCCATTTCCCGCCTTTCGTCCCTTACGAATTATCGACGGGCGCAATTCCGATGGATAAAAGCGGCGGCAGCGGCCTATTATCGACGCCCTGCAGTACCGACCAGACGTACGCGGATACCGACTAACCGTAATGCCAACGGACTGCGATACCGGCGCGCGGGGTCCACGATGCTGCGCTGATTATACGCGAAATGCGGACAAACCGGAACGCGGCGAGAAAAATGTATTGACACGCTGTAACGCCCACGGCGCAAAGTGCGAAGATATAACGTCGGGATGCATACCGTACGGGTCTCTCTCGTTAACCCGGCAGTAGCCACAAGATTTTCTGCAACGCGAACCGTTGGACAACATACCTTTTGCGTCATGCAATTACATATAATTGTATTTATTATGAATGTGTTTGTTATATAAATATCAATATGCATTTTTGTTATTATAATTTTATTTCTTAAAAAGTTATAAAATTATCTGATTATCTGATGAAATCGCGCGCACACACAGGCGTTACTATTACTCCTTATTATATTTTAAACAAGAATTGCGAAGCACTTTATTCATTTTTTAATACATGAAGTTAAAGTACATAAGTGAATCAATAAATTTATAATGACTAATTTTACCGCTGTACATACTTTATTTATTTTTATTAATAGAATGGTAATTTTATGTTGGTGAGCTTCAAAAAATTTCAACAGAATATAAAATGATTTAATTGAAATATATTCATCTTTTTCTCATTCTTTATTCTTCCTGTTTTTTTCATCTTTTCGTGAAAATATAACTCAGAAATTCTCAGCGGAATTGGATATTGAGGTACGGAGTATTCGGCGCTCTGAAAAGTGGAAGAGCCAAACGATGCGCGTCGTTATAATTGAAGAAACGAGTAGATAGGACGAGCTATGTCACATTTTTATAAAAGTTATCTTCGCCGTGGACAAATCATTATTTTCAACCGCGTTATTATTATTTTTTTTATTATATTCTAAATGCTATATGTACCTAGGTTAGTTTAATGATTATTGACCTTTCTGTTTCGTTATACTTTTACAAATAATAAAATTAATGCGCGGTATTAATTCGTACTACTGCGAACTTAAGTGAACTCATGAAACAAGTTGAAATTTTTCCAATTATATAGGGATTCAGTTCTAAATACATCAAGAAACGTGATCAAATTAAATTCAAATTAAAAAAAAAAAAAGACAAATTAAAATAAAGAAATTTTACTAATTTCAGTGCTATCCTTTTAACTATTTCAATTAGCGAAATACGCACTGTTTTTTAATGATAATACACTCATTCCGATTAGTGAGAATTTCCCCCTTTAATCGAAATTATTGAATAGACAGATTAAAACTGCCTGATTTTCACAGTTATAAGTATAACACTGCAAATCAGTGAATAATAACACTGATTCCGATTTAGAAAGTGGAAATCTAACAACACCATGAAATTAATACATTGCTTCCACATTACTTGTAGAGAGCTTGAAAGAATTAATTTGTGATTAGCTCCAAGTTATGTTTAACTTATGTTTAATAAAATTAATTATTAATAATTAATTTTAAAATATGCAGTCTATTTTTTCTCTCTCCTAAATAATTTTATATTTTTGACTCATGTCACTTGTTTTGCAGGGGTGCGTTATATTATTCTCCTACATTCGTTTATTATTTGCCAATACACAAAGATCGGATTTACATATAATTGTAGGATGTCCATCGTTATTTACCGAATTCGCGTTGTTAATATGTCATGATGAAAAGAGGCGCCGACATCACAAGGCAGAGAATGCGTGTCCGGTGCATTTTTATGCATCAATGATGCATGAGCAGCGCGCATATCGAGATGAACGCTGCGATGAATGGACTTTCGAGCTATTCGATTCGTTTGGATTGGAATAGTTATACGCAGCGAATTGCATATATAGCCACGCGTGCGCAACGTTAATTCCGTATGTAAAATGGCTCTCTCCCCGGCTGGAATTTCGAAAATGCACACGAAGCGAGCGCGCAAACCCCTCGATTCGTTCCCGATTCCTGAAAATCATTTGATCATCGACAACTTTCTACCACCCTCCTACCACCACCTCGCCCGTTGGTTCTCTCTTGTCCTCTCGTTTACGCGATCCCTCACAACCGAATGTCCAATGAACACGCAAAATTGGATGTTCGTTCCGATATTCTTTAACCCAATTATTCGTTCACGCAGGACACACGCACGCGATAAAAAAAATCAAATCTTCTGCCGCTACATATATATAAATAGAATTTGTTTCGTAAATTACGTTTTTAACTGAACATTATATCACATTTAATTTTCTGAAAATTGTATTAATATTTGTAAGATAGATATTGGTATATATTAATTTTCGAATTTTCGAACTTCCAATTTTATTTTTCCTTTGTAAGAAAAACCTCTGTTACTGAATAAACAAATGTGCGTTTTGTAATTTGTTCGATTCTCTTTGATTTTATATTATATTAGTAAAATTATTGAATCATTCTGACATTTTGTGTTTTCATGTATTTAACGATATGTTGAAATTGGCGTGAGTATTTTTCGCAGACAAAAATATTATAAATAAAAAAACATGATAAAATTAATCGATTGCAATTAAAAAAAAAAAAATTATCATCATATCATCTACGATCAATCTCATTTACTTCGGAAGTTACAAGGGGGCGTACGCCCTTATCTTTCTCGTTGGAGATGACCGTGACGGACACCTTTCGAGCCCACGTTCCCTTTAGCGCTCCGTAATTTGAAAGGTTTCTCATCTTATCTAGGAAAATTAACCCTAAAGCTTCCAAGAACGACAAACATCGCCGACGGTTAAGACACGAAGAATTGAACAAAAATTAAAAATTATGCGCTGTGTCGTTACATTAATTTTCGCCTATCGAATTTGGACCCCGTTTTTCACGAAGCCACGGGGCTCGAGATGATTTTCGTCCCGGACGATCATCAGAAATTACACACGGGACGGGAATAAACTCGGCCCAATCGGACAATCGCGATTACGCGAAATAGCACGAGGCGAACGAAGCTTTACTCAGGATTTCGAGGAACTTTTCCGTATCGATCGTACGCCCTTACGGAACCGTGGCCTTCTGCGTGTCTTCAACTCTCCGTGAACTCGATTGTAAATTTTCCACCTCGAATATTCGAACTTGAGGTGGACCACCAGATGCACTCCCCGCGAGATGACCGCCGGAGTGTGCGCGTGTGCGCCGGAACTCGCGATTTATCCGCGCAGAAAAATTTATAATACACACATCGCATGTGTCCGAAGTCAGCTAAAATATCTCCGGCGACTTTTCTCATACTGAATTTCATCCGAGAGCGACTAATCCAATTTAATCGATATGAGAAATGAATTTTTTTCTCATCGATAAATCTATCCGTTACGATCGACGCCTTTGATGTTCGCGCCTGGACCAGCTTATACGCGCGATACTTGGTCATATTATATAATTACGCTATAGTCGCCACAGTCCGTTCTATCATTACTTTCTTTTGATGACTATAGCCCCAAGAGAGAGTAATGTCGTTTTACTAATAGCGCTCTTGCAATATCGTAAGGTGAAGTTAGATTGCACCAGCGGGGATAATTTTGCCCTAATGAACGAAAATTGTAGTACAGTGTAATTTATTAGTTTCGGTGTACTTATCCTTCTTTTACGAAGGCAGAGATCAGAACTGGTATGATCGTCGCGTGTCCATTGTTAGGAATAAAGAGACCATTTTCCCGCATCGAATGCTGGGATCGACTTCATCGAAATTATGTCGATTCGTATCAGTTTCAATTCTTATTTTAACGAAGAGCGCGAGAGAATTACATAGATTTACAACGATTAATCGGCGTGGTATCGAAAATTCATCCCAGCTAAAAACGCGGACAATTTTAGCCTCGGCGTTGCTCCTGCTCTTCGAGCGGGGTTCGGATTTGGGTTTTGCCGCAGGGGTAGGTGCGCAGAGTGAACGCGGATCGATCCCCCTCGGCGCGAGTGCGAATGGGGGGTTGCGACCGAGTCGCCATCTCCGTTGCTCGGTATCCTGGCGTGTTCATCCCCGAAAACGGGAACGCGTTTAAAGGGTGCCACGTTACCCGACGAAACCCCCAAAATTCGAACGTAATTCGGCGCGGATATTGAAAGAGCTAGGCTCGTTTGGCGACGAAGAATTTTTTCTGCAAAGGGGAGAAGAGGGGGGAGGAAGCGGGCAGAAAAGAAAACTTAGATTAGAAAAATCGGCAAGACTATTTTTCGTGGAAAAAAAAGTAACGAGTCGTTATCGGCACGGTACGCCGTGAGTCTCATTATCGGACGCGTTTTATCAGACTTCGTACCGCCGTTATAACTCGAATGTAGGTTAGCGGCGGCGGATCCAAGAGAAGGGATGCCGAGTTTTCTTCGAAAAATCAATAGACATTTCTGCCCCTGGGTTTCACCTTGTCGCGCTAATAACGCCTGCCGTTAACTCGCTTTCGAAGATTCGTATCGCGAGTATTTGTATCGAAGGACCTAATAGCTAAACTTATGGGGGAAATCTTTATGCAGGATTCATTGCTACTCGTAAACGATTGTAAAGGCAAAGACTTTTTCCAAATACAACGTATTTGCGAACATTTCAAGCGATAGATCAAAATTTCTCTTGAATGTTTCAGTTTCTTTATATTACCATTGTTAATTATATGTAGAGTCTGCGTCAGAATAATTACCAAATAACTGTTTAAGAAAAATATTAAGATAACAAGATTTCAAAAGTATAAATTATAAATTATTTGATATTTTTTTAAATTTGATGCAGATTTCATTTTTTACGTGAAAATGTTAATTATATTATTGTTCTTGTTTGTACATTTTGAGAGCAACAATGACCCTACCGTTTATATAGTTTTGAAAGCACGTAATTCCCGTTTAAAATTAAATAAAAAAAATAAAATTTTTATTCGCATCGCAGTTTGCTGACATTTTATTATCAAAATTATTGATACTTCTCCTGATTTACACAAAAGAATAAGTCGGTTCTAAATTAGTCAAAGAATTTGCAAATGAAGGCCGTCGGAATGGACTTCGTAAACATCTCGTGTAGTAGTCCAGGATTAACCGCAGAGCGCGTGCATCTCGCAGTGCAACTCGTCTTGCAATAGATTTCCGACGTAATCGTGGTGCCACAACAATAGTGTCGCGAATAAATCCGCGCGGCCTTACGTACGCGCGTACACGCGATAATTCGCGGGTGGACTCTCGTCGATCATTGGTCGATCGTTGGTCGCGAATCGAAGTTGGGACGAGGTCGAGCGTGAAGAGATCCCGTTTACCTTCGCAAGTACGTTTCCACCTGGCTCGTACATACCTGAGGAACCTGTACAGTCATGCTCGCACGGTTTCTAGCGATCGCCGCTCTGTACCCTCAACTACTTCAGTGTCCAAATACTTATGAGATGCACTTATTACAAGTACGCGTGTAATGTGTCGTAATTAGTACTTCCAAAATATGCTAGCATTTATTCGTCTATCCGTGACATTTCTTCCGGTATTCGTGACTCATCCAATTTCATCAACGAGGAGTAAACCCGATAAGTCGTTCACGCAACGGATCTACGTAGAAACTAATAAAACTTAATCTTGTAACTATACGAAAATCTCTATGAAATAATGTTTGTTGAGAAATGTTGATCAATTTTTTGAATCTTATATATACATATATACATTGAGGAAAAAATTATTTTTAGGAATTTTTTTCTCTGTATATGTATACACACATACAACGGGATAAGCAAAATAATGTAAATACCTATGATATATGCTACTTTTTTATTAATATGAGAATCTAGTATTTAATATAGCTTTTATGATTATATGAAATGAAGTCATACAATACTTGAATAGTCACCAATGGAATGTTGTACTATATTTTTAGCAAAACATCTTTCAATTGATTAGATATTGAAGAAAAAAAATTGTTTTAAATCATTTTAAAACTACTCTGTTCTTCAAAATTTCAACATCTCAGAAATTGTTTTAAATATCATTATCATCGTATGAGTCATTGTGAGCAATTTTAAAAGGCAGAGTAGAAAAAAAAACCAAGTTTTTTCTCCAATGTCTCACAACCTCCAATATTTTTTAAAAGACATTCTAAGAAAAATGACATAATATTACATTGGTAATTATTTATAGTATTGTAAGACCTTAATGTAAACAAAGATAAAATTTGTGGAAATTGAGGAAAAACGTGTGATGAGCCAACTTCTTAATAAAATAAATTTCTGAGGTGTTCACATTATTTTATCTATCTTCTGTTTTTTTTTCTGTGAATATATTACCATTAACAGGTTTCCTTTGGTTACGTTATTGCTGGGAATACCCACAAGTATTTTTAATTTTAAAGTTCGAGTAAAAAGTCGTTATTATTTGTATTATATCGCGATTATTCGTCAAATACTACTGATATTCTTCTTCCTCAAAACAAATTATTCTTTATTTTTATTTTACAATCTTTTCATTTCTATTTTTATTTTAATAGATTTTTAATTTAAAGTTTAGCAAAATATATCGAAAGCTCGAGGGACTGCCAGTATATCCTTTCTTCAATTTTCTTTCACGTTTTCTCGTTTCCAATTGATTTTATTGTCCTCCTCCAGGATTGCTACCATTAACAGATGCTGTTATTAATTATACTTTGCTTCTAGATTTTTATTAGAACAATGCTATTATATAGAACTGCTTTCGACAAAATTTGTATTTGCGCAAATTTCGATAGACAAGCGCTGCCAATTATAAAAAAAAGATCAAACACAAAACCATTTTTTATGTTTCAATTGCCTTCATATTTTATATTAAATTGTCACTGCTTTCACATTTTTACCGCAATTTTACATATTGTGGTTGATATTCCATTTGCTTCATATTTCCCACGATTACTATATAGAATATTTCTGAATCAAATGACTCATGTATGAGATATTTTCTGAATAATTAAAAATGTGTTAAAGAAAAGTTGTCATAAGTTCGTCATTTCCAACACTTTACATGATTCACAAATTAAGAATTTATTCAAATCTTTTTTTAAATTAGATAAATAATATGATCTCATTTTCTGTTTGCGCATCTAAAACTTATTTTCTTCGAAACATTTTTTTTAATTTTAATTGCTCTCTTGAAAACTATTGATCTCTTAAAGTTTTTTTGGGAACCGTTAAAATAAAACAAAAAACCAATAAAATTAATTTTTAAAAAATTATTAAAAGATTAATAGTTTTTGAAAAATCAATAATGAGAAATTCTGGATTAATCAAACACTATATAATTTACGTATAAAAGATGATTTAGCAGTTTGTATCTCTTTGATAGAATAATGTCAGTCACATTTTCTCAGTCTCGAAAAACAAATTGAAATTGCGAGAGCAAGTCTAATACAGGATTAATCTATTTAATACAGAAATGCCGCTTTGTTATAGTAATTCTGCCAGTCTGCAACGCAATCCTGCTTGAGAAAGGACCGAGAGGACCTCCTCCGGCAGCCCCTACTACCCGCTCTCTACGATGCTGCGCGAGATGAACGGAGGTCCTATTTCCGGCCGATATTTAAATCCGAGGGGGACCGAATCCGCTCGACCTTAACCGAAGCGTTCGGGTCCGGCTGTCACATTCGTGGCGTACCGAATGCCCGTCTCTCGTGGCGGCGACGGCGACGGCGTACGGCGGCGGTGGCGGCGGCGACGGCAGGCGGCAGGCGGCGTATAACGCGTTAATGAAAATGGCAACGCGTCGCGACGCCATGCGGCAGCCTCGACGGGGTACGTACGGCCACAAATTGCGCTGCTTTATCAATCCGAAATAACGTCGGCGCGAGAACAATTAGCAACGACGTGAGACTTATGGGAACTTGGCTGACCTAAGGAAGGATCACGTTGCGGTATGGCTGACACGTATGTCTGATTTCCTAAACGTTACAACGAATCACACGTTACAGGGCAACACTATATATAGTTTTGCACGTTTTATTATAGATAGAAGGATGTATCCAGGAGATACCGTGACTGCGAGAGGTGTCGGAGAGTCCATCGTGACAAACAGTGTAAGTTATTACTATTTATTAATATTTATCAAATATTTTTTATCTGTCTCTCTATTGTTTTGTCAAAGCAGTTGATGAACATTAATTGTACGTTACGTATTAGTCTAGTGGTGTACGTGTTATCTATGTAAATGTTTTTGTTTTTTTGTTCCGGCATAAAACTTTGAATTTTGTAAAGTGTTTTATAAATCATGCAAAGATGCAACACTTAAAATTTAATACATTCTATGTTTTCTTTTATAATGGAAGAAATATGGTATAATTATGGTATAAGAATAAAAAAAAAAAAAAAATATAGATCTTTTGTAGCAGCAAAGATATCTCATATATATATATATATATATATATATATATATATATGAAAAAAAAGATGTATTTATGTATTACATACAGATGGTACTTTTATTACAGTTCATGTTATTAAAAACAGCTTTGATATATTATTTTCTTTCTTATAAATATTTTTATAAGTATGTAAAACATGTGTGCCACTCAAGTTCTTGATTAACTATCAAAAATAAGAAAAAATGTCAATGTTAGAGAAAGATAGCACTGTTAACAATTTAAGATATTTTTGGCACTACTTTTCTATAATCTTTCCATGTAAAGGAATATAAAAAGCTTTCATTATTGTTATCCTTACAGATATTTTCAGTTCGCAAGCAGAGGATAGTGAAAGCATTAATTCGCAAAACAAATGACATGACATATGCAGCAACTTAGAAATACACAAGGAACCTTCAGGATAGTCCAATGAGAAATATTTCTGGGAGAGCAGTGCATTTATTGTGTTAAATTTGCTGCAAAACTGCGTTAATAAAAAAACATTGTAAAAAAGAAAGATATTTTTAGGGAATATTAGTACTTTGTTTATATTATATCCATTCTGCCTGTGTAAATACAACATTGTCTATTCTGTCACACGTCAAGATAAATTATTCAACATCTTTTTTATAACATTACTTTTGGTTCTTATTTAGCTTCTTTATTGTATGTGTATGTATACGTCTGAATTTATGTATTTTGTCTGAAAGGTAATGGAAAACGTTTACTGTCCTAAAAAATTTATTTCATGTTAGCTTGTATAATTATTTTCATTAACAGATGATTTCTATGAACTTGTAAAAGGATAACATGCAACATAGTACAAAGTAGAATAGATAATATACTTAATATTTCAAAGTTTGGTTAATTTATCTTTTTAGGTGGCTTCTGCTTCCGCAATGCTAATTTATAATTGCGACAATCTATTTTTTAATCACGTGCATCACAATAAATAAATAGTAGCGTGCAATATATCTTTGATGTGATAATAAAGCTCCTGCTTATCCCATTGTGATTAAGTTATAAGTCTATACTTAACGATATCAATGTCGAAACTAAATCTAGATCTAAAGTTTGTGAAATTTACATTAAGGCACTCTCGGTCCTTTATCCGCGGCCATGTTGGATTATGACCTTTTATGATAGTTAATCAATGTTTACAACCATCCATTAGTCCACGTTCCATAAATCTATCCCATTGAATATGGAGTTGTGACATGCGCAAAAACTAATTTATTTCTACGCACGCGGCGCAGAAAAAAATATTCCATATGGCTATTCTGCACATCTGACGTTATGATCCAATGTAGTTTTAGTGGGACTGAGAGCCCTAAACATAATTTTCTAACTTAAGCGAAAAATCGGTGGATTTTATATTGGGCAGAATTTAATTTTAGGTTTATTTGCTATATTACTCATAAATTAATAATAAAATCGATGTTGTCGGTTAATGACGAGGCTCTTGGCGACTCGACGGGCGCCGGGGTCACCGCGAACTCACGGTCGACCCTGCCTTCGTGAATTGATCGGATTCTCTTAAATATCTATTTGTCCCGATATCCGTTTTTATCCAGTATTGCGAATGCTATTTTGGTGCATATTTTCTCATTTTACGTCGCCGGAATTGCAAATAACTATCCGCGGCCCATCGCTACAATTAACATTACAGTCTTTTTTTATTATTATTATTATTATGGCGCTGCGGTCGCGCGGATGTAACGCCAGTCAACGTCCCAACAAAGTCGGAAAATTTATCGCGAACGGCTCTCTCGGTTAATATACATAACGCCGGCTAATATTCGTCGCGCGTTTATATTTTTGTATAAATTTTACATCTCACGGTTACCGAGCGCGGTCGAAAATATCCGAGATTTTTATTCCGCTGCATCCATCGCGCGCGTCGAACGCGCTCTTCCCTTCTCGTCGTCGTCCTCCCTCCGCCCGTACCCCACCAACCCCTTTCCTGACCCTTCCGTCACTCTTCCACAGCTACATTCTACCTCACCGCTCGTTCGCTCGATCCTCCTCTCTCTGTCTCTCCGTTTCTGCGCCCCGTTGTATTGTCTTCCTCTCCATCTCGCCGCAACTTCGAGCGTTGTCGGGCACGCTCGTGCGACATCGGCTCTGACTTTTGTTGCGCGCTTTGTAGAACGTATAAACGGATGAGGCTTTTTCCGGGATCGGCAACGCGTGCTACCTTGTGCCGCTCGCGCGGGTAGAGTCAACCGGAGCGAATGCTTTCGAGTACGCTCTACTCCTCCAATGATTCGGGGTCGGTCATGGCATGCGATCAATTCCGATCTTGAATAAATTCAGTAACGTACGCGTTTCCGTCGCCGTCAAATTAATTCAACAGTAATAACACGATCGATTTAATGTATACGAGAGAGAGAGAGAGAGAGAGAGAGAGAGAGAGAGAGAGAGAGAGAGAGAGGGAGAGAGAGAGAGCGCGTGAATTTCTCGTTATAACATCGAAAGGCATATAATCGAGTTCTCCAGGATCTGCCGGCGCGGCGCGTCATTCACTCTCGGTCGGAGCCGGGTATAGCCCGTCACCGTGGCTGCATCACGGTTATACCCGTAGACTCTCTCGGCGCTCTCTCGGTCCCCGATGTTAGCGCGATCGATACGACGACCATCCCCCGTCGTCAGCCCGGCCGATTTTTTTCCGTTCGACCCTCGCGCTTGCGCGCACCGTCGCGGTCTCCCCTTTCCGATTCCGAGCGTGTGGCAGTTGGAGAGGAGGGTACCGCCACCCGGCGAAGCGGGACCGAGCGAACGGGCGAGTGAGCGAGTGAGCGAGCGAGCGCGCGCGCGCGCGCGGCAACAGCACGAGGCAAGAGACGAGGAGAGGCGAGATGAGACGAGGCGAGATGAGACGAGGCGAGACGAGGCGGGATGACACGAGGAGAGGAGAGGAGAGAAGAGAGGAGAAGAGAGAAGAGAGGAGAGCGAAGCGGAGAGGAGAGGAGAGGAGAGGAGAGGCGAGAGCAGGCGGGGCACGGGAGAAGTGGGGAAAGAGGAGAGCGCGCCTTTATTATAGCCGTGCGCTTCTGCCATACCCCCGGCGCTCGAGCCAGAAACTCGGCGCTGCCAGGGATCGCCAATACCAATTTTGGAACGCGCCAACGTCGACCGAAATTCACAAACGAGATCTCGGAATTAGCAGGGAAAATGTGGGACCGCGCGGCTCGATCGATCTCTCGAAAAATATCAGGAGGGCAGCAAGAGCGCGAGATTAAATGTATTTATGTACATTACGTCGGGGAGGGCACGGAAAGAGAGAGCGAGTGAGAGAGAGTGAATCGGGGGATGGCGGGACGGGGGGAGGGTGACGCATTACGCGCGGACGACGCGAAACGAGCGTGGGCGGGTAATTTAACGAGAGGCGCCGTATTATTTTCGAATGGGGCGTAAGGACGCTCCGCGCGCGCGGAGAGATACCCTCGCGCTTCTCTCTGCTCCGCGTCTTGCGCTTCGCAAGCACGAGTTTCGTGGAAAATGAATCTAACGAGAACCTGCTAGACTTTTGACATTTCTTGCGAATTATTCGACGCACCGCCTGCGCCCTCTCTTACGTCTTACGCATATTTTATTCAGCACTCGGCGTCTTCTATGATAATTTTATTATTTTTTTTATTACTTTTAAACCGAGTCTTAATGGATTTTATTGATTTTTCGATATACCTCTAATTTCTATTTCCATCCAAAATTGATATATTGATTTGAAATAACAACTTAGTCTTTCAGATATATACTAAGCGTGACTCAATAAATAATAAAATAAAACAGATATTTTAAAATATATAATATATACATAAATAATACATATATATATATATATATATAATATTGTATATTGGTTTTGATTTATCGGTTCAATATTCTCGAAGGCAGTTCAAGTTACATTGGTAAAGAGGAAAATTTGATTTACAATAGTTTCTATTGCAATCCTAAAACGGAAGTTGCATGCGACATTAATCGAAATAAGTCTCTGATCACATTCGCGATAGAAGTCTTCAATTTTACAATTTTAATGAATATTAAAATTATTGTGACGCTAAGCAAATTCGAGAATAGTATATTTTTACGAGCGTATGAAGGCGGGAGGATTAAACGAATTCCCTTTAGAATACTTAGTAAGAACTTCCTTAATTTTAACGAACTCTGACAAAACGAAGAAAACTCCTTTCATGACAATTCAAATTTGAAGTTTTAATATTACATCATAATTTAGCCAAGAAAAACGATGCATTCGATTGTTAAATTATTTTTATAATTATACAACAAACGCGCTGCGAATTGATGGAATCGAATTGGGTCTCATTTTTCATTGTTAAATGTACTTCAAATGCAAGCATTTTTGTCTTAGTCGCTTAGCGCCATATTAACGACTGGAATTGGAGAGTGAAAAGGGGGTGACTCGAAGACTCGTTTCTTAGTGAAAATAGTGATCGGCTATGAAAGTATAATTGTTTCGAGGAAATCGGAAAAGTTAGTAAAATTAATCTGAGTAAAATAAAAGTTACTGCTCAAATTTTTAATTTACAATTCAATACGTCCATTGTAACTATAGTGACAAGTACTTCGACTGTCTTTCACTTTATCCTATTCTCATCAGGTATCTTTTTTTTTAAATATTATTGTAAATTTTTTTTTTGTAATAACGTTGGATATTTAATAACTAAAATGATCAGCGAATAGACGACGATTAACGAGGAAAGGAGAACATTGACGTCAAGAAATTAAACGCGATTCATCGTAGGAGAGACGGTTCTAGAATTTCTACCTGCTTGAAGAAGGCAAAAAATTGAAAGCCGGAGAAACTAAAAATGATTGGAAAAACTACAAAATTCCTGAAATTTTTTATTACAAAGGGTGGTAAAATCGTATTGCATCAAATAAAGAATTGCTTGAGATCTGTTGATCTTGTCATTACATCAATTGTAATTTTTATAATTAAGATTATTGTAGTCATCCATAGTACTATAATTATCCATCATTATTTCAACGATGCAATATGATTATTATATTAAATAATTCATAAAATATTGTTCAATTTTTTATTTAGGCGAGTTTATGTTTGTAAAATAATGAATCTGATAATACTGGTTTCATAAATACATTAATTCTTACTCTGTTAACATATTTCCAATTATTTACGATTTTATGTCCATGAATGTCTGAGAGGATACAAGCAAAAGTAAGGATGAGATACAAACTTTTCAATTTTCAATTTTTCTCTTTTCAAATTTCTTGTAACAATTACAAAATAATTTCTGCAAAACACCTCCATTTATTTCATTGAACAACGAAAAAATTTCGACAAGTAAGCATAGATGATTAATTTACGCAAGCTTATGGATTAACGCTAATGAGGGAACTTAAGTTTCCTCATATAACGTTCGTAATTACCACGGATCGAATAGTCGTGATTGTAAAAGCGACAAAGCACATTATCGAAATTATCACCTAATTATTTACGTAATTCTGGCAAACACATCTCATCTCGTACATATTTATATTTATATGCATAAAATACGATTTTATAACAAGAGTGAAATTAGTATCAGTTATTTTGTGTATACTCTGAAGTTTCTTGTGTACATTGTATTTGCAATGAAAAAGTTAATAATAAAATTAGATATTTCTGTTTCAATCTGACTGAAATTTCATTAATTTAAACAAAATTTAATTTAAAGCTTAAATGTTAGAATATTCGAGAAACAAAATTATTGCTTCTATCAATTGTAATTCCTATCTTTCTTTCCCATGGGTTTTTTAACAATTTCTTTGGGTAATGGCTATTTCTGAGAACGTAAATCTTCGAAGCGCGTAATCCAGGAGAACTTGCACTTTTTACGCAAGAACATGCAACAATGATAGTTTGAAATTACAGAGTGACTGTTTTAATTTTTGCTTGTGCGAATTGATCGACAATTCGACTTGTGCTGTATGTGAGAAGGATATTAGTGTATCTCGTCAAGATTTTAACACAGCGATCGATCAAGTCGGAGTTTATCAGCGGTACGGCGTATGTTTATGCGTAATATATGTATACATAAACAAAAAATATATATATGCCTACTTAATTACAAAAAGTCGAAATCGTCGTCCCGTGGTCGAAATTCGGTTTGATCCCTTCTACGAACGTATATATTAAGCATGCTACAAAATAATACATGGCCATGGTGATGTCCATGCAGCTGCAACTGGCCGTGCAAGCTGGACGCGTAGCAGTGAGCTCTCTCTCTCTCTCTCTCTCTCTCGCTCGTTTGGTCTCTCGTTCTCTTTCCTTCCCCACTACCTTCTATCACGTTAACTCTCTCTCTTTCTCCCTTACTCTCTCGCTTTCCCTCCCATTTCTTCTCCCTTCTACTCTCTCCTACTCGCTCGTTCACTCGCTCGCGCGCGTGCGCGCGCGTACTTCCCTCCGTTTCTCCGCTTCTGAGTTATATTTAGGTGAACTCTGGTATTATCCGACGGGCTGACGGACGTACGAGCGGATGGACGTACGGACGGATGTACGAACGGACCCGTCGTACCAACTGGAACCAGAGGGCTTTTACTATCCTGTCCGTTACGTCTGACGGCCCGCGCGACACGGTAGCTCGCGGGTCCAGTTCGATGGATCGATATACGTCGACATCCGGCAGGCGCGACCGGCACGACGGTCGGACAATCCGCGAGTTTATCTCTCATTAGGCCGTTAGATCGACCGGCCGAAATCGACGATCGCTGAACTTTCGAGCGGTTCGTTCGGAAGTTCATCGAGAGTCACGAGGAAAATGTGCTGCAGTGAGCACGGCAGTAGTCGGGTGTTACCGACGAAGAAGAGACTTTACCGCGTTGAGTTTAATGAAATTCCTGGAGACGTCAAATTTCTGCATAAAATTTTTTCAAATATATTTTTAATTTCCATTTATATTATTATACAAGGCATACAGGATAAGTCTGAAAAGTCCACTTTTTTTTTTTAAATGGTAGAGATAGAAGGAAAATACGTATTGTGAAAATTGTAGAATTAATAGGGAGACATCTTACAATGTGGACACATTATTTTAGGTGGAGAAGTCTTTGAGATTTTAAAGTCATTTATTTTAATAGAATTGCGATTTTTTAAAAACAATATAATTTTTCTAATTATTCTGCATATAAAAGTATTAGATACGGTCATGGGAAAATTAATAATTTATGAGATATTTTAGACTTTATTTTAGCACATGAAGTATGATATATTACGTATAGCACTCATTTTATGATAACTGTACCTTAGTATTTTTATGCATAAAATAATGTGCTGAATCAATTGATGTAGAAAAAATATAATTACTTAAAAAAAATTTTTTTTTAATTATTTAAAAAATTGTACAATTTTTTATCTTTGTGACTGTATCTAATTTTATATATGATATAATTATGTGAATATAATAATAATAAACAAGATAATGATACTGTTATAATCTCTTTTCATCGAACAATATAATATGATAATAAAAGATATCAAGTTCCTAAAAGACATCACACATAGAAATATGCATACATATTTAATTATGTAAGGTTTTATTAATAATTATGTAATTATGTAAAGTTTTATTTTACTTAATTAATCCAAATAGTAAGGCAATATTAAATGACATGCTAATGACGTCTCTAATGTCAATAAGATATCAATGAAACGTCACATTATTACTTGGGCATTTATATTATAATCAAAACAATTTATTTAAAAAAATATAACTTTTATCTATGTAAAAGAGAATTATTGTAATAAATGAGTTATTATAATAGAATATTAAAAAGTTACTCTCTAATAAATGTGATACAGTATTCTCTCTAAAATAATAGTGTACATAATATTTTTAAATTAAAATAAGTGCAGAAGTAATAATTGTCTGCAATAAACTTACACATCGTTTAATAAATATTATAACTTGAAAGAAATAAACGGGAATAAAAAGATTAAGAAGTAATTAGTGTACCGTAATATTTTTATTATAAAAATATTCACTTTAAATTATTTCATTAATCCGTAACGAAACGCAAGCAAGCCGGCTAAACGTACATGCTTATCCAGGATGCAATTAGTATAGATACAGGTAAGAGAGTACAGAGGGTGAGGGAGAACACAGAGAGAGGGACAAAAAAGCCCATCAGCGTTATACAGATTGTACAAATTGAAGGATGTTTCGCGCGATTTTGGGTGGCCCGTGCGCTTCGGGAATCGCGTGGTACTATTTTGCAATTTCTATTTTATTTATCGCCACGCGCGCTGCGCGCCTGTAGAACAACGCGCTGCTACTAATGTTTTTTTATTTCTACTTTATATATTTATTATACTAGCTGACCGCGAATACTCGTCATAGCATAATTGTATTATTTGTTGGCCCGCGCGCGCTGTATATAGCCGGCGGTATATAGTGTTTCGAGCACCGTGTCGATGGATCGATACGTCCATCTGCTTTCTCGCCGCGCAATTCCGAGCGTAGAAGCGAGTCGAATGTTTTCCGTCGTTCTCGCGTCACCTCGATTCGATCGACTCCTCGCGATAAACGCCTCATCGCCGATATCGCGCGTTAGAGCCCGATTTTTCCGAAAAGCTAATCGGTCTCGGCTGTCTTGGAAATGATAGGAGGATACGAGATTGAGTAGAAATTGGAAAGACATTGCGCAGTGCGCGCGATTGACTTTTCACGAGAAGATATAAAAAAAAATGTTGAATGCATGGCAATAAAGTTCTTTTATTTAAAAACATGTGCCAATTTTTTATACTTAAGTATTATGGTGGGATTATATGTTTCTTATAACTTTTATTACTCTTATATTTATAATTCATTTTATTTTATTAAAAAACATTTATTAAATTTATTTTATAGAAATTGATTATTTTACGCTTAAGTGAGCCATTTACTAATTAATACTAATAAAACTATCTTTATTTACCACAATACTAATTTTAGTTTTCATCGCAAATCAAATTTTCAAAAATATCTCGCAAAATAATTACTGTAATTGGTTAAGTTTTCTCATTGTTCAATTATATCGATTTTATATATACAAGAGCGGACTTGATACTTTCATCATAGTTAAATAAATATAAATATTAATTGATTTAATATTATTATTGTAATATTAAGATATTAATATAATATAATATTAAGCATTTTAATATAATATATAATTACTGTAACATTAAAATTAATATTAATATATAAATAAATTTTAAGTTTTATATATTTAACTTACACAAAATATTATTTTAATGTTATTTTCCTAAAAATATTAACAAAAAATCTGCTACTTACTTTAATTCAAAATGAATCTAATATTACGATATGGAATGTAATATCAAAACAAAATCATAAAACATTTACGTTAAAGCGCTTAATCCGATTTTCCAGGTGTCTCCATGAATTTTTTTTAATGGCATAATTTTGGAGCAGTGTAAATACAGAGCTCGCGAAAGTTGGACGATATTGATCCGAAATTTTCGTAAATGTCGCGAAAGCAGACAAGCTTATTTAAATTAGTTATCAAGTAATTTTTAAGAATAATTTAAAAAAAAAAACGTCTCTCGTCAAAATTATCGATGACGTAGACAACGATAAATATAACCAGAAATGTTGGTATCTGATACTTTCAAAAATTTATGACAGTTTAATTGAAACACACAAAATTCCTCTCTCTGAGGTACAAAGCGACTAATTCCGCTGGTAATGCGCAGCCGTTACACGCGTGTATTTATTCGTTTGCCGTAATGCATACATTAATATCCTAATAACACCCTCAATATTGCGAATTTCAATAAATCCAATCGATTTTTCCACCATAGGCATTCGACAGGTTGGCTGTTTCGTTGCACGACGGGTACATGTTGCAAATAATATAATAGTTCTGTTTTTATAAAATATTACTCGTATATATTTATCTGATTTTTTTTATAGATAAAAAACATTTTAATATACAAACTACTTCAAAATAGACACCATTATGCGATATATTTCAAATACTATATAAATTTTAATATTTAATTGCTTAGTGATTAATAATAATCTAAATTGAAATACTACAGATTAAAGATTTAAAGAATCGCGAATAAATTTGTAGTACAAAATTTCAGTTTTATTAAAATATAAATCACACCGTGCGAGACACAAACGAGACTCGAAAGCCTCACTGCACTTTGTTGCATGCGACGCATCGTACTTGCGTAGAATGAGAGCATCTATCTAGAAGGAAAACGGGCGCGAGAAAGAAATTATGCGCGCGTTTCCCTTGTAGCTAGGTAGGCCAAATGATCGTCGTGAGAACGTAGACACCATACTGCCTATCCGCAAGTAAATCTTATACCCCAAGTACACTGAGAGAAAAGTGTTTGGTATGTGTGATTATAATTGCATGGCAAAATAATTATGATTAGAAACTCCATTTTTATAGTTATTATTGCTACATTGTCAGTAATAATAATCTTGTATTTATAGTTTACCAACTATGAAAAAGTTTTGCTATAAATTATCATTTCATTATAAATGATAATTTCAAACATTAATATAGTAAAATAGCAAGACATTGACGGTAAAAATAAAATGGATATTTCTATGTAGTAAATGCAATAATAATTATAGTAAATATAATTATCTATTACATTAATAATTAAAAAATTATGGTAATTGCAACCATTTTTTTTCTTTCAGTGTAATTACTTATAGCACCTTGCTAATAATCTCAAGTAGTTAATTGTTAATTTCATAATCGCTGTTAAGCAAGTTCTTAAGTATACATATGTAAGTATATATGTACAACCCATTTTGTAACAGGTGGAAATTGATGCGAATTTATTCCATGAAATTGCAGACTTATTTTTAGAACCACAGAATTAATCTGAAAAGTTTGCAATTTCTTTTTCGCTTTTTCTGCTTCTGTTCCGGACATAAAAATCGTGATGGAGACCAGAGACGTACAACACTCATGGCTAAAGTCGCGTTTTAGTAATAACAAATAATATGGACGAATGCACTTCTTAAATCTGAAATGTCAAATCGTAGCAAATGCCTTGCGATCGTTCATCGTCGTTCGCGGAAACTTTTGAGATTTTCGAAAAACACGAACGTTGCCGGAATCGATCGTGTGGTAGCAGGCAGTGACGATTTGCGGAATCGCCAACTCGGTAGCAGAATCATGAGAGCGACAGAGATAAACGAGAGAGAGAGAGAGAGAGAGAGAGAGAGAGAGAGAGACGTGTGTGTGTGTGTGTGTGTGTGTGTGTGTGTGTGTGTGTGTGTGTGTATGATAACAGCAGTAAGGGGATAGAGACAGAGTGATAGAGACAAATAAATGCAAAAGGAGAGAGAAGACAAGATAAGAGAAAAGAAATAAAGAGAGAAAAAGATAAAGAGAAAGAAAGATAAAGTTAAAATGTAGAAAGAGCGAGATAAGAAGGTAGGGAAAAAGAGTGACAGAGAATGAGGTAAAAAGAGAAAGAGAAGTAGTAAGACAGAGAGAAAGAGAGATGAGGGAGAGAAGGGGGGAAGGAAGAGGGGGTGTTGAATCGAGAGCGCTGCGCAGAAACCGCGGCAGCATCGTCGTCGTAGCCTCATCGACCTAACCTACTTTAGCGAGGGACGCCCGCACGAGGTCGATGGTGGCGCCGTCGTCTGAAGATGTTCGACGTCGACGGCGACGGCGACGGCGACGCGAGCGACGATGACGACAATGACGATGCCGTCGGAGTTTAGCGAACAGTCGTTCTCCAATGCGTCCCTCGTATCCACGGCGTATGGCTCATTTCGTTTTGTTCTCTCTCTCTCTCTCTCTCTCTTTTCTCTCATCCTCTCTCTACCCTCTCGTTTTCTCTTTTCTTCTTCGTTCCTGCCGGCACCCTCCCCCTCACTTCTCTCTTTTTTCCTCACCAATTCTTTTCCACGCCATTATAACCTTATCCTTTTCTCGTTTCCTCCCTTTTTTAATTTATAATCGCTCGGACCTCCAGAGAACAGGTGGATTAAAAGGAATTGGCGGGAATCCACTCGGAGGAATTGAATTCCTAATCTTCGAAAACGCGCATTGGTTACCGAATTTTTGAACTCCCTTCTATTAATCCTTCTGGTTTCGGCCAGTTTTGGGTCCTCTTTGTAATAAATTAGAGGGATGATTTTTTTTTATATTTAATCTTTCACCTATGTTTCCTTTTGTTACAAGCGTTCAAGCTCTTAAGTTTGTCCGATAAATGAAATCTTCCAAAAAGCAGAAATAATATCTGCAGTGGTTTTCAAAGATTTCGTACGCATACATGTCGTAACTGACAGCGGGAGCGGATTTATATTCATAAGTGCGTTTTTGTCGATATGCGTCTGCTGCTCAACAACGAACGGTTTATTATTTTGCGTAATTTCCGACCTAGAGATAAATTAGTAATGATATTTGGATTGTAAACGACGAAATTCCGTGGATATACAACAACCGTGTTCGCGCGTGTGTTACGAATTTCGTTTGTTATCCACTCAATACGCGTTCGCGATCATTATAAAAAAGTGGGTGAGATAAACGTGTGGCATTTCCTCCTCATTCGATCGTTCTAAAAATTTCATTACCTTTCGAATTTCGTATGCTTACGGTATTGCAATTGGTATTAACTTGGCAGTATAAAAAATTTTAATTCATTTAATTTTATGAAATGTATTTCGCAGTTTATACAATTTTCATGTATTTTTATAAATTATATACAAATATAATTGAAAATTGTGTACACAAGATGTGGACTTTAGTGATTACATTTTATACATTTTTTTTTATCACATCCGAAATAAACTTCTGCTCCAAGCACTGTACAATGAGCCATAAATATATATTATACAAACAGATTTATATCGAGTAATGAAATATACGCCTATTAATATCGGGATTAAGTTTGCGGCTTATTGCAAAAAATTGAAAGAAGTGCCGGTATTGGTGACGTGACACGCGCAAGCATACTCGCTTAACTCTTTCTTTCCACGACATTAACTGCGGGGAGAAGTCGCTGACTCGGATTGGAAAACGTTATGCCGTGATCCGGGTGCGCCTTCTACCGCGCGGCTAGAGCTACCGAAGCGACTAGAGCTTGAGTCATAGAGTGAATCACGCGTTATCCGCTATCCGCTCACCGCCCCGGACACATTCTTACGGGATCCATTCCTCTCTCACGTTAATGCGTCATTTGCAGTAATGCGTGATGGTGCAGGTTGAAGAAGAAAGATCATAAATCGAAGAGTCTCGATAATAACTCAATCAAGTTATATTTTATTTTAACATAAAAATATTCTCTAAATTGCAAAAGAACTTGATTATTTTGCAAAAAAGTTGTACAATTTTTATTTGGAATTTTTATTCACAACTTTTTAATTTTTAATTTTTAAATCGATTCTCCGAAACAGATAGGATTATCATAATATATACTTTCTTTCCAAAATAGTTTTAAAGATGTGGAAATTGACACGAAAATTTTGATGAAACCGATTAAAACAAAAATTATTTCGACAATGATAACTACGTAGGAACAAAATCCAGAAATTGCTCGAAACGACATTTCTTTTCCCAATCTCTCGAGAGTTGAGAAAGAAAGACGCAAAGCGGCAGGAGTGTACATAGAAACTGTATTGTAGCTCAGAATTTATATATAAGAAATATAAAACATTTCTTACATTTTTCTCCCATTCACAACTGAATTGTAATTAAAAATCTAAATCGTCAATTATAACATTATTACGTTATGTTTATATATCTTAGAATTTATATATTCTTATATCGTACAAAAAATACAGAATTGGAATAAATCATATTTTAGGATGATATATCGTATATTTTCTGTGTGGAAAAAAAATTTTTTATTTGACCGCGGACATTCGCGAGTTAAGGAAGTTAAGTAATCGTTGAGAGAGTGATAAATCGATGCGATTTGTCTAGCTGAGATTTTTTTTTCATGAAAATCACGTTTCGCCAGGTAACAGGCCGCCGGAACTCAATAATAGCGGAACGTTCATAGAAAATCGGGTTTTCTTGTTTTGCAATCAAATTAAATGCATATAGATGTATACTAATTCGGCAGCGCACTCATCAGCCCCGATCGGGAGTTGACAGGTGATAAATTATTAATCGTGTGGCCACCGAGAGTAGGACCGCGCTGTTTTCGACAGGTACGTGATATTAAAACGCCTTCTCTCTCGAGTGCCTTTTTCGTCATATTAAATTTCAATCAATGCCTCGTTCTAGCGGTGCACCGATTTATTATGTTTGAGCGCTGCCAACGATAAGAGATACCGATATGCGCCACTTGTCGACGAAAAAATCAAACTTCGAAATTGCCTTTTCTTACACACCGTGCTGTTATAGCATCGATATCGATTCTGCGGGAAAACCTTTTAAAAACAGTTCTCTCATGGAAAAAAAAAATAAAAGATTTAAAATAATATTTCAAAAGTCGTGCCTTTAAAAGATTCCTTTCGCATTAATTAACTCCGATCCTATCTATCATGAATAGAAACTTTCTTTATATCCTTTTTGCCTTTTTTTTGCGTGATTTGCGCTTCTATATCGGCCTGGATTTTTGCGCATCCGGTCACGCGAATATTCGTCCCAAACGCAACGGAAACGAAATATAATACAGCAAAAGAAAGCACCGAGACGCGAGAAAATACAAAAATAAGATCTGCAGCATTGTTATTTGAAGATAAATTTTACTAAAAGCGAATTTAGTTAAGCAAGTATTTCAAAAATATATTATGAGATGTAATTCATTCTCAAAATAATCAATATCATGTATTACAAAATAATTAGAATCATACATAAATAAACGTACAATTCAAATATTAAATCGTTCTCTTATTAAATTTTAATTGAACCGATTTAAATAATTTATATTCTTCATCCCATCGATGCATTGTGAATCAGATATTGTATAGTTATAAGAATTTAGATGGTCAAAATCTGAGTTGTCAAAATCTAAATTATAATTTTTCTAAGGAAAAATAATATAGATAATATAATTTTATATAAAAAAACATTCATTAAAATTATAATAAAACACGAAGATTTTGAGATAGCGTACAAAATATGCAATATCTATCCTGAAAGAATAATTTTGTTGAAATACAGATCTGAATATAATTATGTTGCACCATTTAAAAAATTGTATAAGATATTCAACTTGGTTGCTAGAATGTCAAAACTGCACAGAAAAAAATAATATGAAATCAACAATTTATTGTTTACATAGGCAAGAATATAAAATCTTCTTGAAAAAATTTGATAATCTTAAACAGAAACAAAATTTCTTCATGTTGGCAAAGTGTGTCTGTTTAAGATTATATATTCTTTCAAGATTTTATATTCTTGCTTATATATGAAACAATGTTGATACTATTTAATTTTTTTATTTTGGCCAAAATAAAATTATTTTCCGATCTGTATCTAGCTAAATTTTTACATGCTGTAGTAAAACTGTTTTTTCCGTATAGATACTATTTTATTTGTAATATCTAGATTATCAAAAATATAAAAATTTTATAGAATATTCTAGTACTATGTTTAAGTATCTGTGTAAAATTTGAGCATAGTTCACTTATTGATTTAAAAATTATTTAATTTTTTGTTTACTTTTGATTCTTACGGAAAATCGCGTTTCGCAATACTTATTTCCAAATTTGATGGGAAAGTAGCATTATCAATTAAATTTTTACACATACATTAATAAAACTGTAATAAATATTCGTGCAAAAATTCATTCAGATCCACAGTCGTTTAAAAGTTATTTATTTGAAACTGCAGCAAAATGTAATAATTTTCGCTGCAAGTCATTATAAATCAAATTGTTCATTGTTTTTTTTTCTTTGCAGCTAGTTTCAGGGTCAAAACTCGGGCATTCGCGATAAAAAATGTTTTCTTGTTAATTAGGAAAAATAGAATAAACCTAGAGAAACCTTCAGTTTTTAAATTTCGATAATCATTACCTCGCATCGTATAGCCAAAACATCTTCAAGAATATCAGTTCGGTCAAAACGTTTTATAATCGAAAAACCGATATTTGCCTCGATGCGATAATCGGTATACGTGGCCGCACGACTCGCTACGCCTCGCTACGACTCGCAAGGTCTCGACCTTGCGCGAACACGATTTCTCGCCCGGGAGAAGAGGAAAGATTTCGCCGCGGCGCGGCGGCGGCGGCGGCGGCGCGCTCTCGTCCGACAGCGGAGATCTTCTTTGGGGCTGAAAGGCGCGCGTGAAGTGGCGAGGTGAGTTTCCCATGCCGCGTGGCCATGGTATGACGGGGCGCGTGGTTTATCAAAAATAAATTATCAAGAGAGGAATCGGAGGAGGCGCGGCGAGGACGACGGGCGGCGGGTTGGCGCGGCGTATACCGCGTGCCTTCGCGCGTGCATGGCCGCATACAGGAAACTCTGGGGACCAGAAGACGGGCGCCGACTGGTGAGATAGGCGAGCGCGGCGAGAGGAGGAAGCTCGACGAAGACGAAGAAGACGCCGAAGAAGCAGCGGCTGTTCACGAGCGAGCGAGCGAGTCACGGGGGAACGGGGGAAGACACGGACCGACCACGAAGAAGCAACTTACGGCGACGCACAGCCGCTGCTCGAAGGACGGAAAGGTGGAAGAGCATCCTTTGGAACCGGTCCGTCTTCTCGAAGCTTGCTCCGAGCCGCGGCCAGCTGAAGCCAGAAGGCGAATCTTCGCGACGCTCGTCCTGGCGCGCGTCCGCCGAGTACGATGTTTCGTATTTCGAAAAACGATCCCGAAATACATCGTTCGATTAGAACAACATCAAAAGATCGATAGGTGTTGGCAATTATATGCGAAAATTCGATACTGCAGCATATGGTAATTTGCGAGCGATACTGTATTATTTTGAAAAGTATTTTCTCTTTTCTATATATAGAGATAGTCGATCGATAGTCGATATTCGCGTATACGGAAAGAACAATTTGGCTAAAAACAGATCTGTGAAAATAATTTTGTTAGATAACCATGAAATCATTGTGCAGGATGCTCAAGCTAGTTGCTAGAACGTCGAAAATTTTTGCGACGTGCTTATCATACTTGGAGCCCTACATAAATTATTTTCATGATTCAACAAAATTATTTTTAAATCTGTATTTAGCTGAATGTGTAGATACTTTAGTAAAAATGTTTTTCCCGTGTACTTCTTTAAAGAACGTCGCCACAGTTAAAATTGCTTTGGTATATACGCGACATCGTTGATATACGCACACAGTGAAAAATATAATTTTTATTCAATTTCGTAAGCAATTGTTGATCTCGTATTTGAAAATGTATATACTTTGCGTGTGCAACTCCAAATGTATGAAGTATGTTTCAAATGAAACGCAAATTGAAAGGGTTAAAAGGGTAATGACACGGCTGAGGGAATAAAAGGGTTAATAAGAGAACTCGAAAAAGAGCTCTGTTGCACGGGAACGGGATGAAACTGATCCCATCTTTTCGATACGTAGCTTATCATCACGATCGCAGGAACCAGTACTGTTACACTTAGAATGTATTATCCCAGTTTTGCCTTGTGTGAAAGTCATATATAATATCCCTGGTAGTTTTGCAGTTAGAACAAGTGTCGCATTCGGTACATTGAATGTATGCCGCAGAATAATATTGGCTGCTCTTCTGCGCGGCTTTGAAGTTGAAATTTAGTATAATATAAAATTTAGTATAACATTTAAATATCGCGTATTGTTCTCGCACAAAGTGCGCGCGTATCTATACTCGTACTGAACAAAAATTTTTATTTTTAAATAAATATATTTTTTAACATTTCCTTAATTAAAACAAATATTTCCCAAGTTTAAAAATAAATTATTTTATACTAATATTTATTTAAATCAAAGAAAATGATTTAATCGAAAGAAACTTTTTTTCAGTGTAAAAATTAAAACAACTTGAAAATTTTAATTTTAAAGTTAAAAAATAATAAATTTCTCGTATATTTCAGAGATTATATTTCATCTTCACGCGTGTGTCACAAAATGGCGTTGACTCCCCTACACACATTGCAGTTCTCACTAAATTTACAGATATGATTCAGCAATTAAATTTCTATGTATCGATACTTGTACTTGTTTTATTCAAGCAGTGATTCTTTAAATATTAAAATATCCTATTTTTTCTTAATTTCTCCTAATTCTCTGCTATTTTTCTTTGGTATTTTATTTCTACGATAAATTCCTGTATATGTGTATGTACATATATATCGTTAAATGCAAAATAAATTATATATATATATATATATATATATATATATATATACACACACACACACACACACACACATACATACATACATACATACATACATACATACATACATATATATAATTCATTTTACGTCTAACGGCGTGTAACGGTATTTCGTGATATAGCGTAAGCACATCGGAGCAGTAAGTTGATTAAATCGATTATCGACCTATTCGAATCTCCGAACTTTTCAATGGGGAGTTTGGAAATCATTAATTATAACAGAATGCGTCAAAATGTCAAATATAAAGTAAAACAATACTTGGGTTACGGAAAAGTGATGAGCCTGCGTAATTGAGAACAAGGATAGTGAATATTGAAGTGGAAGAGCGAATGAGAGAGAGAGAGAGAGAGAGAGAGAGAGAGAGAGAAAGAAAGAGAGAAAGAGGGGAGAAAGAGAGAAAGAGAAAGACATGGATGAGAGGAAAGAGCGGCAAGGAGGGGTAAGCAAGAAGACAAGCGGGGGAACCCAGGAGGGTGACAGGATCACAAGGTGAGAGGATGAGAGAAAGAGAGAAGAGGAGGGGGCATAGAGCAGGTTAAGAACGACAACGGAGAAAGAGAGAGAGAGGGAAGGGGAGGCAAAGGAGTGAAAGAGAAAAAGACACAGCGTAGATGAAAAGAGAAAAGAGGAAGAAACGAAAGGAAGGCGGCGAGGAGTGGGTGGAAGAGTGAAGAGCGAAGAAACGGGGACTGAGGGAAATTGTAAGGTTGAAGGAGGATATCAAAAAAGAAATATGCAGAGAAAGAGAGAAAGGAAGTGAGGGTTGGAGGTAGGCCTAGTGACAGCGTGAGATGGGGTGAGATGAAGGAAGGGGTGCAACCTCCCAATAATTGTGAATGGGGATTCGGTTTTCTCATCGGCTGTTTTGTATGCGAGAGAGAATGCCGTCGCGTTGCTACCGAAGAGTAAAGGAGGTCTGTATCGCGAGGCCTATGGGAGTAACTGTAAACGCATGGTATTATAGCAATAAACTTGTACTTGCCGGCGATGCTTGTGTTTTATGACGCTGCGATTAACCCTCATGCGACCGATATCTCTTTGTAATTAAAGAAATATTTTAGAACAACTATTCGCGTAGAATAAGTATTTAGAAAGTATTTATGAATTTGCAGTCGGAGAGAGTAGATTAGTTGAGAGATTTTAAAATAAATATTTGAAATTTTGGACAAATGTACGAAATAGAACCGAAATAGATACAGTTTCCGTTATCTAAAATAGAAACTTATAACCTGGTTGTTAGATAGAATAATTGACTCTAGCACATTTCTGTATAAATTGTATAAATTTCAATCTAAATGTTGTATACATATACATATTGTATATACATACAATTTTTAAATCATGTTAATATCAGTTCTGACTAATTTTGTACATTCTATAAGATTTATTTTCAAAGATATTTTAAATAAGATTAATCAAGATTATCGATCAAGTACGCGTTAAATATTATTCCACATGCATAAAAAAGATTGTTAAATACGTTTAGTTGAAATATATAAATTATTTATAGATGTTACTGATGTTTAAAAAGAAATAAATAAAAAAAATAATTAAAACCACATGTAAACGTACATGTATGATTAATGGAAAATCAAACATTCAATACATTTTGGCAGTGCCATCTTTACGTGACATTCAAAAGTACGACAGGACTTGGTAAAATTTAAGTCTCGATAAAATCGAAAATAAAGCACACTCGGTAAATCATAATTCTATTATAACATTCAATAACAGAATAAGCTTTGCAATATTTAATGCAAAATATGTATATGTTTCGCATATTTTATCTCCATACTGTAGATGGCATCAAATGATATTTAATAATTAAAAACAATATTTTCATATAAACTTTTTAAAAATCTAGTTTCTCATTATATGTATAAATTTATATTAATAACTCTATAATTTTACATATCTGAAAGTAACATTTTTTTTACGTTATTTACATGCTACATGCATGTATTTTAATGAAAAAAGTTATAGTCGGTAAATGCGTTTTACATTATCAACGGTCGAAGAATAACTTTAATCGTCAGTTGCTCAGGCAAATTTCAATGTACCACGATTGATATCACGATGTGGCAAAAAATACGAAATGGAAAATAATTGCGATCAACATAAATTAATCGTTTTTGATATGCGTTTTTAAATTTTTTAATATAAAAATCTCATATACGGAGACAAAGATAGACTTGAGATCTGAGAATAAAGCCATAGCTAAATCGTAGCCGTGACTACTCTCAAACTTTTGTTACGAAAAGATGTTTTTGCTGTGCTCAGGAA
Organism: Solenopsis invicta; assembly: GCF_016802725.1. Classification (NCBI taxonomy): domain Eukaryota; kingdom Metazoa; phylum Arthropoda; class Insecta; order Hymenoptera; family Formicidae; genus Solenopsis; species Solenopsis invicta. Next base: position 3,043,649 of record NC_052667.1, read on the forward strand.
AAAAAAACATTATTTCTACAATTGTCTCGCGAATGACTGTTACATATTTTCCCGATTTAAATTGATTTTTTATGCATTTTCGTCATATAACGTAATTTTAGTTAGCACCCAACAAACACAAAGTTACAATTATATAAATGTTGTAATTTCTCATTCAGCAATGTAACTGTTGTACAACACACTCATGGGAAATTACAACCAACATTTATATAACTTGATGTTTGTTGGGTACCATCGGATTGTTCATCTAAAAAAATATAAAAAAAATATGTTTTACTTTCCCCAAATACAGCTAAAGCACACCTTTCCGTAACATCCGTAACATCTTTTCCAGTCACCCACAATTATACTTCGTTAGTGTAAATGACAAAGAATTAGAGAATTAAAAGAAAATGTTATAATTTAATGTCTCGTAATGTACGGAAATGGATGGGCAAAAACAAACTGCAAATATTTATCTACAATATTATACCTTCGCTATATATAAGTTTATAAAATTATTACAATGTGTGAAATTAATTTTTCTATTTTTTTTTGTAGCCCCTTTATTCTTATTTATCGATGATTTATGTCATATGAAAAAAATGATACGCAACAAGACTAGTAAATATTTGCCTTTTACTGAATGGAAAATTGTTTTAATATATTATTTCTAATTTTACTGGTTATCAATTATATTAAAATACTTGATCAATTACATTTTAAGTAATATTTGTAATAAATTATATAAATAAATAATTGTAATATATTACAATTAAATCGACAAAATAGCAATGATGAAACGCAAGACAAAGACAAATATTGTTCTTGAGATCTGAGAAACAATTACAAATTCAGATCTTAATCTCTCAGTCTTCTCTTTGTCAGAGAATGCACAAATACGCAAATATGTTAATTGATAAAATAATACACTCACCGAGATGTCTTCTTTCAGTCTCCCTTCACAGGTGTCCTGTTTCCTTGCTGTTCTCGAACATTCCGTCCACCAATGTCGTCTTGATATTTTCTTCGGTATTTCATTCCTGGACTTATTACGCAAACATCACACGCGAATGCGAAACGAAGGCAAAAGTTCAACTTGTCGCGACGATATTCGTCACTATATCAATGTACATTTGCACTTGAAAAATGCGTAAGCGTACGGAGCGTCCAATCAGCGATAAAATAAAAATAAACATGGTAACAGCAAGGAAAACCGTTAAAGCTGGAGCCGTGACGTCATGCAATGATATGCTACGTAGCCCGGGAGAGATGGCGAAAGCCATTTGTACGAATGCACACGTAAACACGGTAGAGGACGGGACAATTCGCTCCAGTTCAAAAATGTTTTGTCTAATATAATCGCACGATGACTACGCACTACGCGGTATTCACACACTCGACACACTCGCGGATTTCACTGTGCAAACGACGAACGAATACGCGCGCGCGCAAAGTTCTCGAAGCAACACGACAAGCAAAAAACGCCGCGTACTTCGTAAACGAGCGATCGCGCATTCTACCTACAACACCGTGTAACCTACGTTGACTTCCGTGTCGAAACAATCGTCCGGCTATTACATCGGCACTTTCAACACACCGTATCTGCGCAATTCAGATTTGGAGAACGCGGAGGAGCACGGACCGGCGGGAAAGCGAGAAGCAACATGGCCGCGACACCAAGTGGCGCCACTAGCTGGAGTAGCACTGCTAGCAGCAGCGGCGGTTCCGGCTGCCCGGGAGAGGTGACAACCATTAGTACGAATGCACACGAAAACACAGTGACCAGAGGACGGAACAATTCGCTCCCGTTTAAAAATGTTTGGTCTAATATGATCGCACGACGACTAAGCACCTTCCTCGACACACTCGCGGTATTTCGATGCACGGACGACGAGTGAACACGCGCGCGCGAAAGTTCTCGAAGCGACACGACAAGCACATGACGCCGTACTTGGTAAACGAGCGACCACGTATTTTACGCACGATCCGTTTGATCCCCGTATCGAAACAATCGTCCGGCTATTACATCGGCGTTTTCAACACATCGTATTTGCGCAATTCCGATTTAGAGAAGCAAGGAAAACCACGGACACGACGAAAAAGCGAGACGCAACATGGCAGCGACGCTAGTTAACTGGAGCAGCACTGATGGCAGCAGCGGCGATGCCGGCAATGGCTGCCCGGGAGAAGTGAAGAGTGCCATTCGTACGAACGCACACGAAAACACAGTGACCAGAGGACGGAACAATTCGTTCCCGTTTAAAAATGTCTTGTTCAATATGATCGCACGACGACCAAGCACCTTCTTCGACACACTCGCGGCATTTCGATGCACGGACGACGGACGACGAGCGAACACGCGCGCGCGAAAGTTCTCGAAGCGACACGACAAGCAAATGACGCCGTACTTCGTAAACGAGCGATCACGCATTCTACATACAACACCGTGTGACCTACGTTGACTTATGAATCGCGACAGTCGCCCGGCTATTACATCGGCACTCTCAACACACCGTATCTGCGTAGCTCAGATTTGAAGAAGCAAGGAGTAAGATGATAGAAGCGCCAAACGGCGCCAAGCGGCGCCAAGCGGCGCCACTAACTGGACGAGTCGACTGGTACTGCAGGTACTGGCGGTACTGCTGCGCAGCAGCGGCGGCGGCAAGCCGTGCCGAGCGGCGGCGGAGACGGCCGAGCGTCGCCGAGCGCCGCCGAGCGGCCCGGGCAGCCGAAGCAGCGCAATACCGTTGCTGGAGCGCTGCCCTTGCCAGTGCTGCTATCGCCATATTGCTTACAGTCCGCTCCGCCGTTGATCGCGCGCGTATGGAGTGTGATTTTCGGTTCAAGTTTGAATTGTGCGAAAGTAGTGAGAGTGACGAATATGAAATAGCGGTCTTGATACGCGAGTGACGGTATTGTGCGGAGAAGAGATCGTGCTCCTTCGTGAAGCGTGTCCTTCGGAATTGTGTACTTCGAGTAGAGTTCCCGCGGGTGCGTGTGCGCGGGCGTATTCACTCGGAAGAACGCGTTAGTAAAAATCGCGCAGTAAAATACCGCGAATGCCGAATGAGATGTTATTAGTCGTGCGATATTAAAATTCTTGAACGGGAACGAGTCATTTCGCCTTCGTCCGTTGTGTCTACGTGAAAATTCATACGAAAGAAACTTGTCTCGGGCTAGATCAGGGCTTGTGACGTCACGCTTCGCCGCGTCGGTTACGTGTACGTCACATTTAATTCGAATGTTCCGTACTTTCCGCATTTTTCAGGTGCAAATTGCTCACAGATCGGTGTCAAAAGTTACGATCATTTTAATACGCAATCGTGTGTGATACGTAAAAATAACCGCCGCGTGTGTAAAATATTTCTTTGTGCAATATTAACATCTGCAGCTGGTGGAGCACCCATGGAGCAGCTCATCGGTAAGTTTATTAATTTATTAATTATATTATTTCTATTATATCTATATAATAGATACAATGAATTTAAAAATTATATCTATATAATTATATATTTCCTTTTTATTTTTAATATTATATATTTTTATTTGTTTAGTATACTAAAGTCAGATATATTAATATTTTTATAGCTTATAATTATTTTTTTCTGTACTGTATTATCCAATTTATAATAATTTATATTTTTTATATTGTGAATTTCAGTGAAACGATGGCATCTGTGCAGAGAGCAGCGTGGTAAGTTTATTAATTTATTAATTACTACATAGTTCAATGTTTATAAATCTCGTAGCTAATTCAGGAGTGAGATTGCCTAAATAGACAGATGTGTGTTAGATTTATTGTTTGTCTAATCTGCTTCTGTATTATCCAATTTATAATAATTTATATTTTTTATATTGTGAATTTCAGTGAAACGATGGCATCTGTGCAGAGAGCAGCTTGGTAAGTTTATTAATTTATTAATTACTACATAGTTCAATGTTTATAAATCTCGAAGGAAATTCAGGAGTGAAACGGCTTAAATAGACAGATGTCTGTCAGATTTATTGTTTGTCTAATCTGCTTCGCTCATAATCAGGGTTGGGCATTAACTCACAAAATATAAATACTTTACATGTATGCAATGTAAATTTTATAAACTCTATTTTACTTGTTATCATGTAAACAACCAGTAGTTCACATAGAAGATTCAGATATCACCAGAAATAGTGAAAATTATATTTATATAATTATATATTTCATTTTCTATTTTTAATATCACATATTTTTATTTTTTTAATATACTAAAATCAGATATATTAACATTCTTATAATTTAATTATTTTTTTTGTACTGTATTATCCAATTTATAATAATTTACATTTTTTATATTGTGAATTTTAGTGAGGCGATGGCTTCCATGGATTGCAGCTTGGTGAGTTTATTATTTTATTATCTACTACATAGCTCAATGTTTATAAATCTTGTAGGTACTTCCCATAGGTAATTCAGGAATGAAATGGGTTAAATAGACATCTGTCAGACTTATTGTTCGTCTAATCCACTTCGCTCAGAATCAGAGTTGGACATTAACTCACAAAATATAAATACTTTACATGTATGCAATGTAAATTTTGTAAACTCTATTTTACTTGTTGCAAACAATTAGTAATTCACATAGAAGATTCAGATATCATTAGAAACAGTGAAAATTTATATATATATATATATATATATATATATATATTCTAATTATATATTCCATTTTCTATTTTTAATATTACATATTTTTATTTTTTGAATATAATAACATGTTTATAACTTAATTAATTTTACTGTACTGTATTATCCAATTTATAATAATTTACAATTCTTATATATTGTCTACAAAAGATTTGTGTAATAAATATAACGCAAATGATACGTAAATAATCCATGTAGACATAATATTGAAATTTATTGCACAAAGAGTTTAGTTAGCACAGAAGAGAATATCAAAATCATGGATATTACCTACAGGCTTCACAGATATTGGCTACGTAGTTTTACATCCATATTTAATGGATGTAGAGGCGCTTCAAAGTAGACATGCTAAATCACAGCTGTGATCACTTAAGGCTCCTCTTTGCTACGAAAAGGCATATATTAATGTGCTTAGAGAAAAAAAGGCATCATTTCTACAACCATCTTTTGCATTCAGAGTAATTTTATCTTAGTAAAAATGTTGAAAAATTAACAGTTGTCATATAAATGATCAAGAATAATTTTATCGAATAAAACTCTATGCAGAATTAGAAAAGATATAATATTTAGATATAATATTTAAGAGATTAAGAGTTCATAGCAAATAATATTCTTCATTGAAAATTAGAAACAATTATCGGATTTATAAAAAAATTAATTAAAGACTGAATGATGAAGCATTCTTTACTTCATTAGCAATTATAGTACAAATATATAAATTCTGTAGTAAATTCCGAGTATATAAAACTCACAATTTCAGTTCTACAAGAGAATTTTTTGCAGTTTGCATTATCAGGAACAAAATTTAAATCAAGACACTGATATTGCATCTTAATATGTAGCACTGTTTAATAGTACTATAAACACATGATGTTAGGTCTCAATTTATAGGTCTCAATAACAATTTGAGAATGTATATGTGTTGGGAACAACGTTTATACTATCACATAAACTGTACTTTACATAGTTATTCTCTGACTAAAATTTGTTATTCTGAGTTTGGCATCTCGATCAAGTCTTTTACCCGAAACTATACGAATCTAACAAATTAATGGTCCATCCATACACATATTAAAATTAATGATAAAAAAAAAAAGAAACAATTTTATCTTTCGTAAATCGATTGATTATTGATCAAGTTCGATTAGCATATGTATACAGTTCGCATTTTTTTTTTCAATACACATAACTTTTAGAATTCGTACATACATATTACACGATACGTTACATGGGTGACTGAAATAAAAATAAACGTCATAATTCTAGTTGCAAAATTTATTTATTTTGCTCTACGAATGCAATCAAAATTCAAAGAAAGAACAAAATTTACTGATTAGTTCTGTACAACGCATATTTTTGGGGATTTATTTAGTAAATATATAATATAGGGATCCAGCGATAGAGTGATTGATGTACGAGCAAATATAAATTAAAAAATCAAACTCAGCTATATACCACTCGTGTTTTCATAATCTAACGTACACACACGAATATTTGCGAGAACACTATGAAGAATAATAATCATAACTATAATTTTCCCGTGGGGAAAGAACTTAAAGCCGTGATCAGACTACCTAGAGATTGAGATTGGATTGGAATATGACTAATCGAAACAAAGTTCACTAAACTTGAGATTGGTTAAATTCCAATTCAATTTCAATCTCTAATCTAGCACGGACTTTAAGTGATTCGTCGAAAGCACAAGTGTGAGAAGAAAACGAAACTAAAGGGAAATGCGACGGGTTTGTAGGAACAACTGAGGAGTGGAAACCAAATACCAGATGTACATACAAAGTTGATATTCAAAGTGATAGAAAGATATTTCAAATTTTTTTAAGAGTGATTAGTGCCTTAAGATACATAGAATTACAAATTATAAAAATCTTAAAAAAAGAAAGATCATTTTAGCTGTTACATATATTGATGCAATCATTATAAATTAAAAATTTCTCAACCTCAGATTCAATGATAGAAAATATTTAGATACATACATATTCAAATTGTATATAAACGGCACAAATTATTCTTATTTTAAATAAATATATATATTTGCTTAAAAAAGTTTTCATACGTATAGCTCTATAATTAAAACATTAATAATAAACACATATAAAAAAACGAATTTTACCAAGAAAAATTATTAATTGAATTTTAAGTGAAAAATTTTCTTGGTATTTAATTTCCACTCTTCTCCCCGTGGGGATATCTAGTCTTAAAAGTTAGAAAGTATCGATGAAGTCCTTACATCTCTCCTACAATTATATTGATGTATTACAGATAATATAGCCAATGAATTACAAACAATAATATTGCTAATGAATATGGTAAGGTTACTCTTGTTAATAGACCTACGTTGGATTTTTTTTTATTCGAGCATTTCGCCTGTATAATTTTAACGCTTTGAAAAGACGGCAGTTTCTCGTGAGTTACGTTCGAATAAAGACGCAATGTTACAGAAATTTTTTTTTCTATTTTTTTTATCGGAGTCGCAACTTACAAATTTATTGCTAAATTGCGAAACTACGAAACCGCGTTGCACGTGTCGTCTTAAAATTGAACATAATCCGAATCTCAATAGTAATACATGATTGATATGGATTTTAATCGAGACATTTTCGTATAAACAACGAGGCAGTGTTACATCGGGTTTTGTTCATTCACAGTCTTTTATGCATGAGTTAAAACATTGAATGCATTAGACCTTAAACTGTTAAAAACTTTGCATTAATAATAATTGGAAAAAACATGATAATAAATATAATAATATTTGCCCACATACAGTGTAATGCATATAATAGAAAGATACGAAATTCTAAAAAATGTATTCAAATTTATATGATGTAAAGTCGATTATTTTGTATGAAATTATTTTTCGTTTCCAAAGTAAAAAAATTTGTAACAAAAAATTAACACAATACTTTGATATTATTTTCATTACTTCAATAAAATTCTAATTCAAAATTTAATTACAAAGATATTTAATGTTACAAATACACAAGCAGCACAAAATTTTATTTCAAAAGATTATATAAACTTTTATCGTTTTACTGAGTTTTACGAAATAGGCCCAAACGCAACAGTCTTAATTTTTTGGGGCAAGATCCCCGAGTTAAAATAGTCAATAATTTAATACTGTCCTCATTCAATATTATTTAAAGCTCGATAAATCAGTTCAATCATCGCTAGAATTAACACATTCAATGTTGTATAGATACATTTTTGTAAAAGCCCAATTAGAGATTATATATTCTATGATTGTAATTTAAATGTAAGTAAATGTTAGTTTTTTTTTTCAATTAGCAACATCTGCAAATATCTAACATTTCATACATGTTAATAAAACGAACATTGGCATGATCACCATGACATTGAAAGTGTTAAAAAATCATATAACGTGATCAGGAATTGAGTATGACTTGTACTCGAACGTGTGATCAAGATGTGCACTTTGGCCTTCTCGACTATTGACGCAAAACAGTAGTATGAATGATATGGAAGTGATGATTTGGGCGATGTCGTGAAAGTCAGCCGAAAAGAGCCTGGAACACATCGTCACCTCACCTTCGAGCTAACTTTTGTTATAAATCATGGCAGTTTTTTTTACTTTTATATAATAATATCAGTCAATGATCAGTCGATAGGTAGAAAAAATTTGAGAAACTCGTATCATGCGTTTCCTCTGATTATTTGATTTCTCAGTTAATCTACACAATTATAGGACATAACACTTGCCATTCTCGTTAATTCATACATCGATTTTAAAATCGCTATTAAAATGCGTATATATTCGGTGGAATAGATAAGTGAGATCGAGTCATTTATCCATGCCATCGTACATGTACATATGAAAAATGATTCGATCTTAAGAGCCTGTTCTACAATAGCATAAACACAAGACCGTAAGGTTGTAAGGCATGGTTTTAAGAGCTCGTAAGAGAATGAAAAATTTTCATTTCTTACATTACAACCTTACGTCTTGTGTTTACTGTTATTGTAGAACAGACTTTAGACTATGAGTGTCTCGGTGAACGTGAAAAACATGTTTCGCTCTTGTCTTGACTACTTCGAGACGAGTGATATAATGGTGAGAATAATACAATCTGTCGCAAGTATCGAACCGCCACACACCTTTTCGAAAGGACTTATAAATAAAATATGCGAGGTCTGTCAAGAATATATACCGTAAAATATGAAATTGTGCTTGCTCTCGTATTGATTATCTGTGTTCACTCCTGTTACACACTAACGTAGACGTACGAGACATATCGCGTTTCCTTCTCATCGCGTCTTCCTAGCATAGTTGGCAAACGTAATGTAAAGCAAACAACGCGAAATCGTCTATCGATCTATAGAAGTCTCCGCCACTTCTAACTTCTGACTGACTTCGACTAGACGCGGGCACACTAAATCCGAATAAAAATAATAGTCGCAATGGAATATCATTCGACGAAGACGATCGCTTTCGCGCATTGATAACAACGAATCATTTCGAGCAACCTATGTCTATCAATATTCTTAAATCACAGTCAATTTAACAGGAATGGATATAATGATTAGCAGTAAAAATAATAATAAGCGATTCTTTGCTGAAAGCGCGATCCCACTTTAACCGCTATTGTCATTATTTTCTAGTATTATTTCCATAGACATTTTAAAATATTGAGCATCACAAAAATGAGCGATAGTCTACACACGATATATCTACATTATCGCTTTGCACGTAATCTAAATAGTTAGCTGACAAAGATACAAAGTATCTTTATCATCATTTATCTACCTATAGCAACTTCATATAAAAGCACAAAAAGAAGATACACCAAAAGCTACTATAAAATATATAAAACTGGGTAAAATTATATAAAAGCATAAATATTTTGTCCGATAAAATCGATATTAATCACATTTTTGGCACAATATATATATTATATGTGTATACGTATATATACGTATATTAGATATAATATACATGTATATATGTATATATATTAGATGCTATGAGTCAAAGTACATGTATTTTGCATTTTACATTTCTATACTTGTGGATATTTTCATGTATAGTAGCTTTTAGAGTACATTAGTGCAGAGTATAATATGCAGACGATTACATTTACTATTAGATTAACTGTAAAGCGATAATATAAACGCGTTCCATATGTGTAGACTCTATAACACAATATTAATTTATAGGAATGACAGAGTAAATCTACCAGTCGATATGCTCTTCCGCGAGTGTTTCCCAATTATGTAATTAAACATAGAAGAGAATGGATCCAATTGGTTACGTAACTTTTATTAAAATTGTAATTACCGATTTATTCAAGTAATCATATAGAACCATTCCCCTCTAAAACTGAGCAACTGTGAACTAAATCACGAAACTGTAAAATATAAAAATTATAAAGTACACTTTTTTTAGGCTCTTTGAAAATGTTTCGCGACATTAGCTAGTCGACGGTTCCGTATTGCAACGTTCATTAAAAAGAAAATTACATTACGCGAACCATGTTAGGCAGACGACGGCAGAAAGCGTATCGATATTAAAAAGTCCTAATATTAAAAAAAATGTTAAAACCTTATGTAACAAAAACGCGAGCAAAATTAACGTAATCGAGTGAAGCTTATTGTGCGATGTATCTACAATTATTTAAACTTGAAATTCATTGTTTATTAATTCACAAAGTTAAATATGCTGTGCGCAACGAAGATTTATGATATAATCTACAAGATAGCAACTGTTAAAGGCGGTACCAATACCAGTCTTAAAATAATTATTCTTAGCCAATTTCACGGCAGCAGTAAAATAAAACATCGACCAGATCTCTGAATGTTACTTGTAAAATTATCAAGTGAAAAACACTAAAAAGAAAAATAAAGGCAACAAAATTTCAAACAGTGAAATTCATTTGGCACAGATACAATCGATATTTTAACATACTGCAACTCTATTGAAATTACCTATCCTATCAGTTTTCATGTATAGTTTCGTTTAGGCAGTATAAAAAAGATGTCAATACACGTTGTAGAGTAATATTAGAAAAAAGCCCCTCAAGAATACGTAGTAAATAATTATAGTTGACGACATATTTGATTACTTCTAGAACGATCACGTGCGAGATTACAGCTCTAAAAAATTTTGTAACTTTAATTACAACAATTCATTGTTTTTCCTTATAAAAATTGTCACAATCGAAAATCAAACATGAAAAAATTAACGATAAAAGCCGACTTTCGTAATATAGAAAAGCAGCGTATATATATACGAGTTAACATAAAACATTAACGATAAATAGAAGTTGATAATCATTAAAAAATTGTACAGCTGTGATAATAGAAGAATAAAAAATCCGAAGCGTCTTTCCGTATCATACTATTTTTCTAATTCTTTCGTTATAGAGCCGCCGAAACAAACGGTGGTTTTACGAACTGCATCTTAAAGTAGCGCGTTACGTTTTTGACGTACGATTTACATAAAGTATACGTGAGGATCAATTAATATCAGTTTATACCTGCGAATAAGTACTTGTGGATGGGGGTTATGCATGAAGGGCTTCCTTAAATTGTAAGAACAAAGTTAAGACGTCGCTACTACTACAGGAGGAACAACGTCGGATTCTCCGGCACCGTCGGCTACAGCGGAATCGACGACTTTTTTAACTTTTATGGATTCCGCACTATTTTCTGACAAACTCTCAGGCTCACCATTTTGCGCTGCCGCGTCTTCGTTCGTCGCCTCCTTCGATGACCCTTCATTCAGTCCGTTACTATGTAATTTGTCATCCAACACTGGCACATCCGTATCTCCGTTTTGCGTGGTTCCGTTGAGTTTTTGCTTTTCCAAATCCACTGTATTTTTGTCCTTCGTATCCACTACATTCTCTTCTTTCACTGTCTCCTCTTCTTTTATTGTCTCCTGCGTAGTTTCATTCTCACGTGTATCAGCATCAGTCGTCTTCGTTTCTATTCCTTGGACCGCCTTTTCTTCAACTTTTTCAGATTCTGCAACTTCTAAACTCTTCTCTGCAGATACTTCGGTAGATGCTGTTTCTTCTTTTCTTGTGTCCGTAACTGTTACTTCCGTTTCTGTCGTTACTGATACTGTTGTTTTTTCCGCGGCTGTTTCTACGGTCTCTCCATTTTCTGTGATATCTGTTGCAGTCGTCTCCATTTTTGTTACTTCTTGTTCGCTCTTTGCTAAAGAATTCTCGCTTTCAGATGTATCTGAAATAATCTTTGATTCTTCCTTTTCTTCATCTTTTTTCGCTGTCAAGCATTCTTCAGATTTGTTTGCTATATTTTTATCACAAATTTTTGACTGTGACTCAATGTCATCTGTTTTTTTGTCATCTTCAGTAGTTTGAATTTTATCGACATCTTCGGCCTGTTTATCTTTTGCAATGTCTGTAGAATCTTCAAGCTTTTTTTCGGAAGATGTGGGAGTGGTCTCAGACTTTGACACAGATTCTGATACGGATACATCCATAGAATCATCGGCAGCGGCAGTAATTTCAGTAGCAATTGTATCTAAAGTTTCTTCAGTCTTCTCTGTTACAGTGCTTTTGTCATCGTCTTTTGTGGCTAGAGTTGTAACATCATCTTTCCCGGTAGATTTCGCGTCTTCAGAGGAACCTGTATCCTCATTTGTATCTTTAGGTTTGGCATCGGATTGTGTTATCTCCTGTTCAGTTTTTGGAAGATCTTTCTCAACCGCCATTGATTCTTCCACTTGCCCAGAAGAAACTGAAGTATCTCCTGACGGTTGATCCTTTACACATTCGCTTCCTACCGATTCAATTGTTTCTTTCACATCGTTTTTTTCAATTTTTTTATCGCTGACATCAGTCATTTCTACATCTTCAGAAGTGTCCATTGGCTCACTGACGTTGGTTGTGCCTTCATCAACTTTGTCATCTGCTGTTTCTAACTTTTGCCGCTTTGTGGACGTTTGAAATGTTAAATCCGAGAAAGACTTAATGGTTGTATAAGTAGCTTTTTCTTCATCAGTTAGTGCAGCATTACCCTCACGTACTACGATTATTGTTGATAGACCTGCTTTGTTGGCAGCTGCAGCTTCTGTTATTGATTAAAGGAAGCAAAAAATGAGCAAAGAAAAAACATTTTCAATTATTGTCCAAATATGATATAGAAAAGTTCTAATTATTTAAATAATACTGTTAATTACAAATAAAAATTAATAACTTCCTTTTCCTAAATCAATATGTCCCTTATTCAGAAAATAAGAAAATATACGAACCTTTTACAACATCAGTAAGGAAAACAACATCGGATGCTTTCTCGTCGATTTTACTTAGTATATTTTTATAGCTGTCACTTTCTTGTTTTGCACCTACTTCTGTATCAAAGAAACCACTGAAATACTAAAACAAGAAAAAATATCATAGTTTATACTTCACTAAAACATTCGATAAGAAATCTCCATAGTCTGTTAATGTGAAATACCTTAAGCAAATCACCATGTACAGAATACCCGAAAAGAAGCTTTTGTGCCTCAACACTGCCACTTGAATAGACGTATATTTTTTTACTATTGCTTGTCCATGATTCAAACGCTTTGGGAACATCTTCATAAACGCTAAACAAAATGTAATCTGTGTTGAAGCTTATTATCAAGATTAACTTAAATTCTTTTTATTTTCTTGATCAATTTTAAAGTCTTTATTTTTCACTAAATTGTGATAATTTTAATATTAAAAAAAATTTAATTGTGGATACTATCCTAGAGAAAAATTAAAATTAAAGCTATATTTATACAATTTTTGAATAATAAAAATAGCTGTTTAGGAAGAAAGTAATTTGTAATGCACCAATACTCAGAATGTAAAATATTTATAAATTAAAGTATAAAATTAAAAACACAAGCACATCACAGAATTTATACACATAAAGGCCTACCTAAAATAAGTTATTAGTTGGTATCATAAGTCATAAGCCATAAGAATTGATCAATCACAGTCTAATATCCTCTTCACATGTGGCTGTGATTGGTCAATTTAAACGGATCTTATTTGAAGAATAAATATAAATAAGATGACTGAAGTGAGCCCAAGTACTACTATTCACCTCATTATTTAGTTATATGTCTAGTACGTTACACAATTTTTTGTATGTATGTCTTCACATTTTTACCTAGCTGTGTAATACCACTGTGTAATACCACTATAGACTGTCACAATCCTGTGACTTTGTTTTATGTGTGAGAACGATTTGTATAGAGATTTTATAAAAACAATGTAGTGTATATAGAATTAATTTAATTATTAAAAACAGATGAAACTAAATTAGAAAAAAAAGAATAACTTACTGTCCTTTAACTGTTCCTGTTTTATATGCTTCACGCCACATATGTCCTTGCAATTGTTTCAATGCACCTGTCTTACGATCGTTATCCATTTGCCACAAAATATTTTTCAAAAGTGATTCTTTCTTTTCTTCGGGATTATCACCAGTAATCGCAACAAAGCCATCTGACTTATCTTCCTCATCCTTTTTTGCCTAAAAAAGTGTATTAATAAACCATTGGTATGATTAATATAGAATTGATAAAAAACATAAAAGAAATTATTATTTGAATAAAGTAAGATATTAAAATGTACTTCAAAAGTGGTTGCATTTTGTACAAATTCATAAAATAAATATATCTATATACAGTGCAAAAAAATAAATGTCATTAAACATATTTATGTGAAAAAGTATAAAAAAAAATACACAATTAAAAATACAGAACAGAAATATTTTGATGTTAGAGAAAAGAATTTAATATTAGAGAAGATATTTGTACAAATCATACTAGAAACTTAATATTTTGAAAAAAACACTTTTTACTACTACTTTTGAAGGGATAAGGGAAAAGAGGAACAAGGATCATTTTTGTTTATCTATTTTTGATATTACAATTATATTATTTTTATTATAAGAATAAATGCAACATAATTATTCAATTTCTCTATTATAATAGGATCTAAATTTTATCATTTGTAATATGACAATCACTGATTGGAGATTCTTGTTTTTATTTGTATTACTAGCATAATTGCTAAATAAATGGCATTTTCTAATATGTATTTTAAACATTATTTTAAAACAAAAGATTTCACCTTAAAACTTTATAATAAGTCAGTTTCTTTTACATCATAAACATCATAAACAACATTAAATTGTTTTTCATCAAAAACATTCAATTAATGTAAACAAAGGAAAAATACCCAATGCTTCTGACGTACAAATTATGATACAAAATTCCTAGTGTGCATTTCTCTTACAAACAAAGGCGAAGGTCATGTTCTTCATCTTGTTAAATCCCTTTTATTTCCCTTTGACTAGTCAAAACCCTGTATTTACCTGTTCTTTCAACTTTTCGTAATCTTGCTTGAATTCTTCGTCTTCCCACTTTGTCTCGATGTAATCTTTCAAGTTCTGGCGCACGTAAGGAAAGAGGGTCTCCTGCAAGAGAAAACAAGCCGCGCTCGTAAGATTGGCGCAGGGGCGCCGTCTCGCCGACGAGAAACGTTCACGCTGGGAAAGATCACGCGCGTGTCCCGTTGTTTCCCGGCGGCGTTCTCCGCGGCGGCGTCTCGGCGTCGCGCCGCGTCAATATACATATAGCATGCCAGCGCACGACCGACGTCTAGCTAAAAGAACAGCATTTGTTTTTAAGTCGTGTTCCACGGCCCTCCGAGGTCGTCCGTCTATTAACGGTCGATGGATCGCGACCTTTCGATCGAAAACTCAAACCCTTTAGCTCGAAAAATCTCCTCGTTCTTTTTTCATTGGCGGTCACAAACACGGCGGTAGCGACGACAGCCGGCGGTGGTGGTAGTGGTGGTGGTGGTGGTGGCTGCTGCTGCGGCAGCGAAGGAGGAGGATCATGGTCGGCCGAAAACTCGCGACTCGAGCCGGCACACCGCCCCGACGCGAGGACAATAACCCGCCGCCGTGGAATTCGATGTATATACGCGCGACGAGAGCGAAGAGACGATCTCCTCAGCGAGACGACTTCCCGGGAGGAAGGAAAGGAGGGGGAGGGAAACCGTAAGCTCGTGTGCTCAAAGACGAAACGCCAAAAACGAAATCTCTCTCTGGAAGATTCGCGAGGCCGCTCCCCGGAATGGAGCCGACGCGAAACCGAGACGACCCGGCCGGTACGGTCTAGACTGCCGCGAGGACGTATTCGAGTTGTCGCCAATTCCGCGACTTTCCCTTTACCTTAACGAAGCTGATGCTCGTGGTGGTGCCTTCGATGTCGACGAGTATCGTCCTCGCGAACGAGATCTCGTCCTGATCCTGGTTGCGCTTTTCCCCGGCCATTTTCACGGAACCGACTCGCCCACGACCGTAGGATTAATAGCGGTTATATCTATATACGTTCTCCCCCTCGGTTAGGTTGGCGCTCACGCTGTGTATGTCGGCGACGACGCGTTCTTGTTGGGAGCCGGCGAACGAATTCGCCGTTGGCCGTGCGCCAATGTACGCTGCCGGTATATGCGTGCGAACTTGCGAGTCCCCCTCTGCTCGTGGCCCGCGCCCTGCTGTACCCGGTAACCATACCTGTAGCAAGACTTATCGTGTGCCCGAGGTTTCATCCGATCCGCTGATCTAACGTGCAGAAAAGTTCTTGGTCTTAAGACATTAGGCAGGATTGGATAATAACTACCGTAACAGCACGTGATATCTAACGAATATCGCGATATCGCATGATGAATGATGATATGAATATACGTGCGACATCACATCGCACAAATATTCGTATATGTGTTATTAGAGTAGTTAAAAAATTAACCTAGCTCCCTACACATGGGTCTGACGGACCTTACCCTAACAGCACAGATCTCCCAGGGACATCCGCACGTCCTAAGGATGTCTCAGAGACATTCCCTGAATGAAGTGTGCTGTTAGGGTATGCGAGCACTCATGTTTTGCGATTTTGTGCAACCCAATTTTTTGCATTAATCTTGCTTTTATTAGCTACCTATCTCTTAATTAACATCTTACTAATTTCTACATCGCGATCTTATTTTCTTAGCTAACGTTTCTATTTCTAATGGGTTTATTTCCGTGCAATTGTAGCTGATATGAGCGAGAAGTACAATTTTCCAAGAGGCAAGCGCCGGGTTCCGTGGCAAGTAACGACGACTCTGCATTGAATACAAAACTGCGGCCCGTATCGGCGCGTAGATACTCGCGTTCGCGCCGCGAATCACTCGTTCCACCTCGAGTTCTCGTCCAATGAGTTCGGTCGTCGCGAATCGAGATGCGCGCTCGTGTGCGCTTCGCGCACGCGACCCTCTTGCCTTCGCGAAATTTCGCGACAATGGACCTCGCGGAAAAATCGCCCACCTTGACGGGTCTCTCCGCGACGGATCGTGAAAATTAAATGACGTTACCTCTCGTTACCTCTCCCGCGGATGAAGGCAACGATCGGTTTAATCTTCGTAAATTCATTCGAATATCGACTCGTTGAACCTGTTTCGCCGATATCACTCCGCGAGAAAGTAGTCCTCCCGTCGCGTGTTGTTTTTTCACGTTGATTTTCGATGGTTGACACGTGACTCGACGAGCATTCTCTCTCTCGAAATTCTCCCGTGTCTCGTATGTCGCGATAACAGTCGCCTCGTGATTCTGAAATAGACATTTCGCCGTTGTGGCCAACGATCCGACAAACTGCCTTGATTGCGTGGTTGTTCGTGGATGAGCATGTTGGCGACCACCTGATTTTTACATTATCGCTGCGTCCATTTAAATTTCTGTGAGACGCGCGCACGATAGTTGCCATTTAAATTTGAATGAGGACAACCATGCCGCTTTGTCATCCCGGCGATGTTGCATCATGCGAACCTTTGCGCGATATATTAATGTAGTAACGTACGAGATATATACTACATCTTAATGATATTACTTAAGATGTGTCATAATCTCTCTGGGAATTAAAATAAAAAAATTTATTATTTGATTGTGTGGAATAAAAATTAAAAGTTAGAGATTAAGGAATACAATAAAAAGATGATGAAAATTAAAGAATAATTAAAGAAGATTAAAGAATAGCCACAACTAGATGAGGTGTGACATATCTCAACAAGAAATACGTGGATTCCTATAACTTTTAGTTTTTGTTTTAAAAGATTAAAGAGTTTATTCCCTTTTCATCTTGTTTTATTTGTATACCTTAAGGGACAAGAATCGCTGTTATAATTGTGAAATTACAGTCACATTAAATTAGTATACTTATAGTGAAGTATAACATGAGTAGCATGAGATATGAGATACTCCACAGGATGTTGACTTTTTCCACTTGGTTTGCGGAAGATGATTATTTATATGAAGCAAAACATTAATGTTAAATGCGAAATGATTGAATCATGAATGAACGACGCCTATGAAAGTATTAATACTAAGTATATTTATATTAAGGACATATTTATTCTTATACAAATTTTATTTTATATTGACACAGCTAAAAAACAAACTGAATTATATGAAATACGATAAAAAGTATTATAATGAAAACATACAATCTAAAATCTAAAATCTAAAAACATCAAAAATTAACCTGAAGATAATATTGAACGTACGAAAACACCATTAAGATAATTGGTATATTACAATTTATTATACGTCAATTTGTATGAACTAAATTTATTTATTTAATGTATCATGTAGAGCAAGAATGATAGAAATCATTTAATACAATTACTATGCTCTTGCTATCTTATTACTACATTTTATTTAAAAAAAATTTGTATAAGATTTTGTAAGATTCAAGAAAATTATTTTCATATTTTGTACACATAACTGCATTATTTCCGCGATATTATGGGGTTTTTAACTTATCTAATTTTTCGCCAAGATGATTATTCAAATGAATTCTGATTTCTTGCTTATCGCTACATTTCTGTCCGCACTCCGGACACTCAACCTCCTTGTCCCCGTGTGCCTTCTTGCGATGATTTGAGCGACTGGTGTAGTTAGTGAAGGACTCGTCGCAATCTGTGCATTGGTAAGGTCGACTGTTTGTGTGTTTACGGCGATGTATGTCCCTAGCGTCTTTTCGTCTGAAACTCATGTTGCAGTACTCGCAGGTGAACGGCTTCCTTCCAATGTGTCGCGAGACGTGGTGATATAGCGTTTTAACATCCGCGAATCTCTTACTGCATTGCATACACTTGAATCGTTTCTCGGTGTGTTTGCTCCTAATGTGATTTATTAGCATCTGCTTGACTCTGTATTCGATTTTGCATATATCGCATTGAAATATACGAGGTATAATTTTACCCTCGTGCACTCTCTCCTTGTGCGCTTTGAGCGACATTTGATGTTTAAATTTCTCCTGACACTCGTCACATTCGTGTAATGGTTTTTGTTTCATTATCAAAGGGTCTTGACAGTCGAGTTGATGAATTTGAGTCATGTGATGTCTCAACATGCGAAAAGTCGGTAACTCGCTATCGCACATGGAACATGTGAATTTTCGAGGCAGTGATACATTCTTGTCTTTCTTCCAGTGCTTCTCCAGATGCTCATTCAAATTCTGTTTCTTGATGAACGATTTGTTACATATCTCGCAAGTGTGGCGATGCGCGAGATGAGACTTCTTATGGAATTTCAGTGCGTGCGTAGTCATACAACGCAGACCACATATCTCGCATTGATAAGGCTTCTCACCCGTGTGTTTTCTAAGGTGTTCCTTCAATCGCACCTTCAGCTGAAACGACTTACCGCATACTTCGCAAATATGTGGTCTAACCCCCTTGTGCACGAACAGATAATGCTCGTACAAAGAATTCTCCCCGCTGAACTCCTTACCGCAAGTACTGCAGATAAACTCATCCATGTTTTCGTTGTGTCGCATCTCGTGGAACTCAAGTCTCTCCCGACGCATAAAGTGTTTACGGCATTTCGAACAGTGATACTGCCGCTGTGTAATCATTTTCGCTGTACTCCCAACCATCAGATATGTGCTGGCTTCTTCGCACGAATCGCACGTCAATACATCGTTGGTAGCATTAGGATCTACATTCTTTATCAGTTTTCTACAGATAGTGCATCTTCTGTGCTTCTGCTTTATAATGACCTTCTGTGTCTGATTGTTGTCCATATCTATTGGAATTGTTGGAATAATTGGAATATTTAATATAGTTTTGTATTTGGTATGCTTAAATTTTTTCTGATGTTGAAACAAGTTTGGTTTATTCACAAATGTTTTGTCGCAATCCAAGCAGGTATATTGTGTCGGACTCTTGTGCGTGTGGAGATAGTGCTCCCACAATTGGTTTTCATTTTTAGTCACTTTATCGCATGTTATACAAATGTATTTATCTATTTTGTTTAACTTGTGTCTCTCCATGTGAAATTCATATTTTAGCTGGGAAAAATAACGAGCTCCACACAAATTGCATACATGCCTTACTCTACGTGTTGAACTGCCAATGGCATTCGTATCGTTGTTAATACATTCTTCTTCAGTTTCAATCATGTCCATTATATTGGAATCTTTAACTTCTACATCGCTAGTTGTGCATTTTACCTCATTGTCTCCTGGTTGGAATGTCAAATCAGCTAGATTCAACATATCATAATCATTCATCTTCAATTCATCTTGATTCCTTGCATTTAATTTAATAAGATTCTTGTTGAGGCATTTGCTTTCCATTGTGTATTCTGTACTATATTTCTCTTTGTTTACTTCTTCACAGAGATATTCTACACCATTGTTTATTGGTTGAATTGTTATGAAGTCATTTATACTTGATTTATTATGATCATTGTCCAATTCATCAACATTTTGTTCTATTTCGTTTAATTTTGCTTGTAGTTTGTATAACTTAGCAGGCGTATCACCATCAGTTGTTTCAGTAAAAGTATTTTCTTGAAGCTTTCTCTTGTTACCTTTGAGTGGTTTACATGACATGTCAGTCAGAGTTTCTTGTGATGTAATGTAAAAATTTGAATGATTCATATCATTTTGTGAGCTCCCATGCACTTCATTGATACTTTGTTTGTCATTTGATGCATCCTCGTTGATGTCATTATTCAATGATGATTCATGTAACTCATCTTCTATACTTGCTTGCTGTGTATAGACGTTAACAAATTCTATTGGGTCTACAAGCATTTGGACATTTTGTTCATCTGATTTTATTAAATGATCTACAGCAGCTAATGAAATTTGAAACTCATAATTGTTATCCTCAGGATTGTTCGTTATAATTATTAAATTTGTGTTGCAATTTGGACAAGAATATATCATGTCACTTTGTATCTTAGAAATTATTATACTGTCCAATTTCTCATTTCTATTGACCTCCAAGAAAGTGGTTTTTGCTTCATTATTCTCTGAATTCGTCAATACATTTTGAATAAAATCATAATGACTGATAACTTTATTATAACAGTCTAAACATATATATTCGGAATGATCATCTTGTGAGACCTGTGAAAAATTGAAAATATAGTAATGTACTTATATACAGCAATTAAATTAATTACCTTAATTGGTAAAGTCTCATTTATTATCTGCTCCAAATTAGCCGTTTCATCAAAGATATATTTTAAATGCTCAATTTCTGATTTAATGCCACAAAGACGACATGTAGTATTTTCCATTTTTGTAATTTCTGTAAACTATATCTGAAAACTTATTGATGCTGTCAATAAGTTTTATATTTTCGAAAAACGCTTCATTGATGTTGGTATTGATGAGATTTTTTTCATAATATAACCTATGGAGAAAGAGAAAAAATGATTTAAACATTTTATAAAATAAATCTTGTTAATTACAATTATAAAAAATGAATTAATTATATAATTATCTCTGATCGTTTATACATACATGTGCATAAAAACAATGCTTGGTAAAATGATTTAATATCAAAGTGCAGGTTAGAACAAATATTTATCAACCAACTTTCACACGTACCATTTAGGAATATTGTAGACTCCATAAGATATTCTTACCGCTGAAATCGGTAGATATTTTTTCGTTAACTTTTTAACACTTTAAATTGCAATTGAATATTTACATATTATCCTTTTTTTGAAATGCCGAAGCGTTCAACGTAATGGCTGTATAGGTTAGAAGCATACAAGTGCATACAAGACTGCGCTCCAAAACCGTACTACTATAGTAACTAAAAAGCTATAGTTTACGTTACATATGCTATAGCTTTTTGTTGCAGTACGGTTTTGGAACGCACCCCAAGAGGTCACCGACGTAATAATAGTTTGTAACTAGGATCCTATCGGTAATTGAAGAGCATTGACATTATCGACTATTGTTATAAATTTGTAATTGTTTATTATAATTTAAATAATACACATTATTAAATTTATAATTTTTTATTATAAAATTATTGTATATTCCACAAAATTACAATTTTTCTACTGTTGATAACATTTTAAAAAATTGCAGTTTTAAATAAAAATTATTATTAATCGAGTATTATCAAGTTATAAATTTAGATACATGTGCCTACAAAACATCAGAATAGTAATAAAATAAATTATATACTATATTATCAGCTAAAGTTCCGTAATATTGTCGGTTTTTAATAGTAACTTGTTGGTATTAATCGTCCATTAAAGGGTCTGAGGTAATGAAAGTAATCGATATTTTAAATCGCGAATATAAATTTTTCAACACCAAAAAGTTATTATTTAATAATTATACCAAAAATTTAAAGATATTATTGTTAGGTAATTTTGTGTCAGTGTTATTTAACTTATCTACAGTTAGTAGGTGTATCATTCTAAACGATCGATTGAGGTGATTGCGTTGAAGGTTTCATCATCAAACGCGTACCGCGACAAAATCATGTCGCACCTTGAAATCTCGTGGACGTCATGGCCGGTACTTATAAGAATTTTATGAAACTATTGGAATCGTGGCCGTTAGACAAAAGCAAAGCTGGCAGGTAATTACGATATGATACTAGGCAAAGTATCGTGCATGTAATTGTTTCGAATGCAACGATTGTTAGTCATATATCATTGGCAACGTACAATATTTCTAAATATATCAGCTAGGTTAGAATATTTAGAAGTAATAGAATAATCCTTTATATTTATGCTTTCAATGAGCATTGATGAGAAAACATAATTTGTCATGTCATTAATTTTTACGACGTATTTAAATTTCTCTATCTTCCTATCGATCTGATTTGATTCGGTGGTTTTTAGCGACTTGGGACAACACATTCGTGACCAGTTGAAGATTGCGTTTGTGAAGGGTGAAGCTGCTAGCCAACCGAATCCGGAGCAGTGTGACCGATATTATTCGAGTTTGAAAAGGATTTCATCCAATTATTATGGGCAGCTTTATAAACGTTCTTTATTGAGCACTGCGAGTGGGTTGAACAGGGAGCAGTGTAATTTGGCGTTGACGCCAGAAATGTTAGAATATTTGAAGGAAGAGGATAAAGGGTTCTTACGTAGGTTTTATGGAACAATAAGAAATTTTGTAAGAAATGATAAGGATTAGGATTGTATACTTTGCAAATAGGTTTGGTACGAATAGGCGTTTTGTTAATAGAACACTATTGCTAGCGAAGACTAACTCTCCATCTTTAGTTAACGTGAGGCGATTTAGTTTGAAATACAATGTCGCTGATAGAAATTTTCATGTGCCCGTTATGGCAAAAGAAGTGTTGGATTATATGGCTCCATCACCTGGCAAAATATATATAGATATGACGTTTGGTTCCGGTGGACATACCATGAAACTGTTAGAACATTCACCCGATATAAAAATATTCGCGTTAGATAGAGATCCTTTAGCATATGAATATGCAAAAGAGCTATCGCAGAGATATCCAGAACAAGTAGTTCCTTTATTAGGTAAATTCTCCGAGTTACCACAGTTACTTAAACAATACAACGTTCAAGAAAATAGTATTGATGGCATTTTGTTCGATTTTGGTTGCTCGTCAATGCAATTTGACATAGCGAATAGAGGTTTCTCCTTATCGAAAGATGGACCGTTAGATATGAGAATGGACGGATCTCGGTGTCCGGAGCAAGTTACTGCCGCGGTTGTGTTAGAGAAGGCGACCGAAGAGGATTTGGCTCGTATCATAAAAGTTTATGGGCAAGAGAAGCGTGCTAAGAAAATCGCGCGTGCTATTATTGAAGCTAGATACATGTTTCGAAAATTAGAAACGACGAAAGAACTGGCACAGTTGATCGAGTCCACTCTGGGTGGTGAGATCAGGAAGGATAGTCTCGGTAGATTTTCGCACAGTGCGACGAAAACGTTTCAGGCGCTTAGAATTTTTGTCAATAATGAATTAAATGAAATTAATTACGGTATGCTTCTCGCGCAAGTGTACTTGAAGCTATCTGGCCGTTTAATAACGATCTCTTTTCACTCGCTCGAAGATACTATAGTCAAGAGGCATATTTCAGGAAATATAACAGATAATGTGGCCAATACTGTAGCGTTAAAATACGCGAATTATGGTAAGGTGTTTGATAAGGACGATATCGAACAATTGACGGAAACACCTTGGAAAATGATGCACAAGCATGTTTTAACGCCTACGGCTGAAGAAATTGAGGCAAATCCGAGATCGCGTTCGGCAAAATTGCGTGCTATCATGAAGGTGAAATAAATATCTTGTACGATATATTAAAGTTTGTAATCACACTTTTTTATCAATTTACAAACTTGTTGAGATGATAGATGCGTAATATGTGTACGCGATATATTTATTTTAACAGAATGTATTGTTTTGTTGTATGTAAATAATAAAGAATGTAAACTTTTCTTGAATACAAAAATATCTATTGTCGATTAAACATTATACATCGACATGTATTGACATATATGAACTTGCTGAGGAATTATTAATACACATCACGTATCGTGAAAATCTTTTTGAAAAATAGACTTTTAATTTAGAACAGGCCTTCTATTTCATTCGTTTCGCTATTCAAATCCATATCGTAGATACTTGGTCTAGTAGAAAGTCCGGGCATCATCATAATCTATAATGAAATATATAATGAAATTATGTGAAAATACAGGAGATAATTTTATTATTAAGTTTATACAATTGAAAAAATTATTCACCTCTCCCACCATGGGAACAACAAATTTGGCGCCAACCGAAACAAATATATCTGTAATATCAAGGGTGAAACCAGTTGGTGCACCTTTAATAGCTGGATCTCCAGTTAACGAATTCGATGTTTTTGCCATACATATTGGAAGTTTGTCGTATCCTAACTTGTTATAGCTTTCGATCTTTTTCTGTACCTGTAACGAATGGCAAAAGTTTATATATCACGATAATTTATATTATGACAATATAAAATATAACAGTAAACTTGCTTAACGTAAGATGTTAGAATTTCTTGTGTAACAAATATCATTTTACAAATATAACTAATTATTTTCTTCATATTAAAATATGTAATTCCAAATATTCTTAATAACATTAGTAATATTTTGTGGCAACACAGTTCATAAGTAAGCATAAAAATATTTCTTCACCTGGTCCGCGAAAACTACTTGACCGGCACCGTATATCTCTTTGGCGATCTTGTTAATTTTCTCTTCGATACTGTCCTCGAGATCGTACAATAGTTTGAAATTGGAATTTTTGTTAGTAGCGACTATCACTGCATCCGCAAGATCTGTAGCACCAGCCCCACCTTCGGCCCAATGAGTGCATATTATCGCATCAGTTGCACCGCTATCTAACGCTCCTTGTCTAACGAGCTCTAGCTCCGCTTGAGTATCGGTACTGAAAGATTATGTACTCGTCTCTGGTCACTTATATTAATTCATTTATAACTTTAATCCGTTTTTTGTTTAAAAAATTACGTTAGGATAATAATATCAAATCGTTTTAAAACAAAGTTTTAGAATTGTCGAAATTCTTAGCTGGCGTAAAACTTTGATAGCATAATAAAATAAGAATTACAACAAAAATTTTATATGAAACAAATAATACAGATTCAAGATTAGTATTCTTACGGATTATTCGGTTTTTGTCATTATTTATTTGTAAAAAAAAGATAAGCAACACACCTGTGAGAGTTGATTGCAACAACAACTGGCACGCCATATTTCAGACCATTGCTGATATGTTTCTGCAGATTTGGCAGACCTTTCCTAACAAGTTCAACATTTTCTTCGACATACTCTTTCTTTAGCGGTGCCCCGGTCGTCACCGTCGGCCCACCGCCGTGCATCTTCAATGCTCTGATAGTCGCCACGAGTACGACGGCATTCGGCACGAGTCCGGAAGTACGACACTTGATGTCGAAGAACTTTTCCATACCTATGTCTGAACCGAATCCGGCTTCTGTCACTACAATACCTTGCGGTCCTACCAATTTTAGGGCAATAGCGTCGGCGATAATGGATGAACAACCGTGGGCTATATTAGCGAACGGTCCAGCATGTACCATTACCGGTGTACCTTCCAATGATTGCATAAGTGTCGGTTCTATAGCATCTTTTAGCAGAATCGCCATTGCTCCCGTCATACCCTGAGGATTAGATAGATATTTAGATAAGCGCTGCAAATTGTTTTCGTTACGCGCAATTATGAAGACACAGAGAACATTGTAAATGGCGTATTTATATCTAATACCGCAACCGTACATGATTATACTATTTATTTAAATGATTAACGTGCATGTTAAACAAAACAGATAATAACAATAATTTCTGTATAAATGATAGAAAAATCGAATGAGAAAGAGATACTCTATACTTATAAGTTTATAGTTATACTAACAAAATCTTCTGCAGTTAAAGGCTCGCCGCTTTTGCTAAATCCGACAACGATATTACCAAGTCGATGCTTCATATCCTCGACACTAGTTGATAACGCTAAGATTGCCATTATTTCAGACCCAACGGAAATGCAGAACGAGGTTTCTCTTGTTTTTCCTTTCTCAGTTGGGCTCTGACCAATTGTGATCTTTCGCAAAAATCGATCGTTGATATCCACCGCTGTAAAAAAACTGTGTTAGTAAATACAATCTTTTTCGCGGAATATATCATTTTTAAATTTAAGAATTTAAGTATCGCACTTCGTTTCCACGTGATGTTGTTTGGATCGATGTCAAGTCTTGCAAATCGACGTTGCTCTTCTTCCGTTAACGAGTTCGGATCAGTTTTCGCGATGCCAAGCTTTTGCAATCGTTTCAGCTGAATTTTCGAGAATTTTCTGACACCCTTAATAGTCGGTACCAGCCGATCGTAGAGGGCTTTGTCACTTTGAGTCGATTCGTGGAAGTATCGCGCATCAATTTGCGCCGCCAAAAGATTATTCGCGGCGGTAACAGCGTGAATGTCCCCGGTCAGGTGAAGATTAAATTCCTCCATAGGTATCACCTACAATAACGATGTCGATGTTAATTAGATCATAATGAATGTAATGAACAGATGGTCTTTCCGTAAATATCGATAGTATCACTATCTGAAGAAATTTCTCTGTCGTACCTGTGAGTATCCTCCTCCAGCAGCTCCTCCTTTAACGCCGAATGTAGGTCCCTGACTAGGTTGTCTTACATTAACGAAAGAATTTATGCCTTTGTGCGCCGTGAGTGCTTGCACCAATCCGAGGGCAGTCGTGCTTTTTCCTTCGCCAAACGGCGTTGGCGTGATACCCGCCACCACGACATACTTTCCATTTTGTTGATTCCTTAGTCGTTCCAGCACGCTGAGACCGACCTTGGCCTTTTTGCTGCCGTAAGGGCTAAACTCGTTTGGCCCTAATCCGATTTCTTCGGCTAGTACGGTGATCGGTTTCGGCTCCTGACTCCTGGAGATGTCGATGTCGCTCGGTACAGGTTTCACTAGATTCAGTTTAAGAGGCCGCAATTTCCATTGATTGTCGAGGAGCTTTTGCGCTGATCTTTGCGCGGATATCACGGTATTTTTCATTAACATTGCCACTGTCATTGGTCCAACGCCGCCTGGTACTGGTGTAATGTACGAAGCTACTTTAGCAGCTTCCTGGTACGCTACGTCGCCCACCAAACGTTGTCCGCTTTTCTTTGTTGGATCTGAAACGTCCTTAATGTTATTGATCGAGCATGTAAATTCTTTGATTATGTTTATGTCTCGAAGCTTTCTATTAAATTATATTTATTTTTAGTTAAATATAAAAGAAAAAGAGAAAATTTTCTTTAAAATAAAACTATAATTGGCTGTAATATAGCTATTTGATGGTAAACTAATTCAAATTTATTGTCTTATACGAGTATTTTGGGAGATAAATGCTTTACATACTTGTGTGTTATCAGAAACTAATGTGTTGTGCGTGACGCACGTACTCGGACACGACTGATCTTGAACTAACAATCGACTATGTTTTCTATACGTTTTGTTCATCTTTAGAGATATGGGTAGGATAATATGTCTGTCGCAATGAAGGAAAGATCGGATACAAGCGTAAGACACAACCCGTAGTTGTAAGTATATTATATGTTTCAAGATAAAAATTATATTTACTAATTTATTTTTAAATAATAAGTTATAATATATTATGAAAAAAACTATAATAAATATTTTGCTTTTTCGTATCATCGCCGCAGTGCATTTATATTTTTTTAGTTCGAAAATAATAAATATGTTAACATCTCATTTAATTAAAGGCGATATATCAGTATTTTTCAAAGGTTCAAGACGTTCAAGACGTTTCATATAGAGATTAATTTTAAAAATAGATTCTTTGATGAATTCGAATTGGATGAATTTATTTTTTAAACGTATTGTAAAGAAAAAACGGAGCTGCATACCTGGTAAAGGATTGATACCGCAATCGATGACAACGGCACCCGGTTTAATCCAATCACCCTTAACCATTTCGGGTTGTCCTATGCCAACTACTAAAATGTCAGCTTGACGTACCTGAGACAAATTTTTAAAAATTTGCTAGTCTTGTTAGTAGGAGCTGACTTTAAAAAAAATTAAAGTCAAGCACATCTATTTTTTATATTCAGAATAACAATATATATTTAAATAACTGAGACTTTGCTCAACTTTGTTAATTAGGATAATAAAATCTGAGCTATACAGAAAGAATGATTTTGCTGAAGTATCTAAAAATTTAGATCTAAAAATAATTTTATTGGGTCATCAGTATAATCACGTGAGACACTAAAATTAATTGCTGAAATATCAAAATTTTTTACAGCCTTGCTCATTATGTTTGAGCATCTTATAATTATTTCGATGGACCAACAAATTATTTTCAAATCTTTAACTAAATTTTTTGATTTTTAGCAAAACCGTTCTTTCTCTATTTGAATTCGTTAATTTGAAAGTGAGCGCAAACTTGTTCGTATAAATAAAGTGTATATAAATAGTTTTACTATACTAAAGTTATAACTTGAATGATTGCTTACAACATCAGGAAGATTCTTCGTTTTCGAATGGCAAACTGTTACGGTAGCATTATTCCATTTTAATAGTTCGGCAACGGGAGTACCGACAATCTTGCTTCTTCCTAAAACAACGGCTTGAGCACCGGCAATAGTCACGCCGCTCCTAAAAAGTGTTTTCTCAGTTTAACACGTAATTGCATAATGATGAAAGAAACTCCTTGCGTCGCGTAATTAAATAATTTACTGAGATAAGTAACAAACCTCTTAATTAATTCGATACAACCGTTCGGAGTGCATGGTACAAATCCAGACATGTCACCGATCGCAGTTCGCCCTTCGTTAATGGTATTCAATCTGCAATTGAACAATTATATATTTGAATGAAACAAATTTATATATTTACGATGAGTGTATCATTGATATGAAAAAAATATTTTTGTGAAAGTTATTATTACAATGTACATTGCTTCTCTTTCTAAATTCTTAAAGCCGAACATGTTTGTTCGAATTGGCGCCTATGTGCTACTATCAAAGTAGTATGTCAAAGGGCACATTATTTCTGTTTTCTCTCTTAGTAATCATCCGTTAATGCGTTACAAAACTCCTTCGATATAACACACTTTCGTAACAACAAATATATCTGTTTTACGTATATCAGCAAGATGTCGTCAATGTAATAATATGTTAATAATTATCAATGATTAAAAAAAGTCAAATATATTAAAATTGGGATCAATACTAAAGATAATAATTTAAAAAAATACACTAATAATTTTATTAAAAATATAAAGCTAATGAAATTTAAATTAGTAAGTAATCCAGATATTAATGGCTTAAAAATCTATTGTTTATTAAGAAAGGAAATGTTAAGTTTAATATTATAATAATTATATGTTTTTAAAGTAATATTTTTTTTTGAGTTATAAAGCGCGAATTTTTGAGTGAATAATTTTTTTCATTTTTATTATCAAAATAAAACGTATTTTTTCAAATAGAAAAAGGAGGATCTATTTCAGAGATGGATCCTCCCCCCCCCCTAAATGGATAAAAAAATAAAGGTTATTTTAAATAATAGTTATGTATTTACCCATCGACGTCTTTTTCCGGTGAAACCAGATCGGTGATTAGATGAGAATTGATTTTATTGACACTGTCAAGCGGCATTTGTACAATAATTCCATGAACGTTTGGATCATTATTCAGTTTGCTAACTTTGTTGATGAGCTCTATCTCCGTTGTGGTGTTGGGAAGCTGACAACGTTGAACATCGATACCTATTTCGCGGGCTGCGTTTATTTTCATCTTTATGTAGACGTTTGAGTCTTCTCTCGCGCCTACCTGGACGATAGCCAGGCCAGGTGCGAAATCAGGTAATTTTTCTTTTAAAACGCTCACATCTCTGATTAGGCCTTGTCGGATCTCTCTATAAAGTTTTATTACGCATAATTTATTAAATACGCTAAAATAGGTTCATGTAAATTGCTTATACTTTTATGGAAAAATTAAAAAAAAAATTTAAGCTTTAAATTTCATAAAATTTACTAATTTGTAAAAGCTTTTCTGCACTTTTATAAATTTATTATTTATTTGCAGAATATTTATTTAAAATTAGATCTATATAAATAGACTATCTGCAATAATTTATTATAAGGAAACGTACTTGTATATAATTAAAAGTTCTCTTTTGATCTACCGACATTTGAATTTCGCGGCAATTTCTAGATACTCCTAATATTAATGATTAGGTATATTTCAAATGTAGGTGTAATGACAAAGAATCGCCATGAAATTTCAGTTCTTACATTTAGTTTATTACTCTACTGTATTCTTTTTTGTATTTTATTATGGAAAAACATGTTTTCGCATATTTTTAATACCATAACCTCATAAAGACACGTGATACTGTGTATATATGTATATTATTCGTTTTGAAACATTCTATATATATCATTCATTACAATATTCTTATACGTTTTTATATTATAATTAGTAAACTTAATAAGCATTTAAAATGTTATTGATAGTATCAAAAATTTTTTGACATATCTTTGTTAAATCGTTGTGTCACTGTTCCGAACGACTGTGTCGTTGCAGCAAATGATTAATTAAATGAACGATCAATCTCTTGCGTAACGAATGTTTGCACGAAATAAATTAACGTTACTCACTTGGCCAATTCAGTTCCAGACAATACAACTCCTCGCACGTCCGTGGACATGGCTCTGTTCAGAATTCTGGAAAATGAAAAAAGATTTATAAATTTTTAGTCAGTTTAATCGACATTAGATTTACTGGATTTAGAAATTCGATTAGATTCGGGTATCACTACTTCTTTACATTCACGAATCAATATGAATTGCCTACGGTTATGAACCGTATGTTTATTGACTGACTGGTGAAGATCAAATGGATCTCGTTAGTGTTGCCGACCGGTTTACAAGTGGTTCCCAGGTTTATACAAGGTGTCTTAAAAATACATATTACTCTAAAACTAATATACTCGAATAAACTGCTAAAATCTTCGACGAGAAGAATAATTTTTTGTCTGTTTAAGATTTACATGTAATTTCACTGTCATAAAATATTTAACTGTTTTTGGAGAAATTGTAAATTAATTTCCATTCAGTCTTTTTAATTATATATATTTATATTTTAATTATTTATATTCTTTGAAATCAATTTATGAAGACACTTTTGATTTTAAATATTTTAACGTAATATTAATGCAAATATTATTTGGATCGATGTATCGACCATTTTTCTGAAGCACCTTATGTACGTGGTTATCGTAGTTGTTTGTGTTACATCACTCACAGTACGATTCTTATATGCGCAGAAACTTGCACGATATAAACCAACGTAAAATCACCGTCATTCGTGACATGAATTTAAATTCTTGATGGTATTCTATGTCATTAAGCTTTTTACCGATTCAGTGGTTCTCATTTCTTTTCGCGAACATTTAAAAATCGCGTTTTATCAGCATATTCTAAATATTTTATAAAGAACTTTCTTTAATTATAAGATGCTTATAAATTTAAAAAACTGATAATTTTTATTATAACTTTTTTACAGTTTTTTTCGATTTTACAAAACATTTTAATGGAGTATAAGGTATGAATTTTAGTTTCAAGTAAATTTTTTCCTGATAGAAAAATTATTCTTGGAACATAATATTGGTTAAATGAATGCCAGCCTTACTTAAAGATTCCCGATATTCGTATCATGAGACGATTTGACGCAACGATTTCACGACAACTGTTAGTTTTGCTTAGTTTTCGCCGATAAATGTAACTTTAAAGTATGTAAAAAGTAATATTAGGAAATATCGAATGTGTTTGTTAATTATGCATATTACGATATTCAGCGCGATAAACTCTGACTCGTTGTACAATCGGATTTATATTAGAGCTGGCATAATTATGCTGTTTTCATAGATTTCCACATTTAATCTGTACACACTGCGTATATAAATTTGCAATACCATTTATTTAAATATTTGAATATTTATTCAGATGAAATACATCATTTATTGTTATACGCAAATTTGCACAATTATGCTATCATCGTTTGATCAATCACGCACAGTATGTGAGATGCATATTTAAATGCATCACTCGTTATCCGTTTGCCGCAGACGATATATACTTCGTCGTAATCAAAATCCATTCGTTACAATCATAATGGCACCGAATGTATCTCTATTTATCTCCAATCATATTATCTAATCTTCTTAGAATCACAAAAATATCAAAATGCAGTCATAATAACAAATATATCTTTACAGTATTGTTCAAACAGAAATAAACATTTAAAAAATCAGATCGTAAAATAATAGTGACTATTAATTATAAAGAGACACGATAGTGTTTTTGATTCTTTGGCAGAGGGAAAAAATTTCGAATTAATTGTTCTGAATTTCTCTTTTTAAAAAAATAGTTAAGTTTTATTTTTCTAGAAAGTTATTATTGCAATCACTTGGCAAAAATGTTATAGATGCAACTAAAAACGATTAATAAATTTGTATTTCATCAAATGAATTCTGATTCGATTGTCGTCAGCGACAATACAAAGAGAATTTGTTTAGAATTTAGTCAGTTTACCTGCGGTTAGTCCGCGTTGAACATCATCGTCTTCATCCCTCTATGCCGGTGATTGGCGAATCTGTAATATCGTTAGACCGCGGTTTTGATCGGCCACTGCGCAGTTCCGCCACTAGAGAACAATCTTTTGAAGATTAGTAAGATTAACCAAGATCCTCTTTCCGCCTGGATTGTTTATTCGCTGAAAGATCGCGTGTCCGAGAAAGACGTAATAACATGAAAGAATAATATCGTGAGCTTTTAGAAGCTTCTCGCGTCCCGATTCTTCGATCTCCATCATTTATTATGAATTTTGATGGTGAAATGAATTGTTATGATTTCAGAAAACTCGGTTGTCAGTTTTCTTGTTAGATATTACAATAGTTGATCGTGTCCTTTGTCTCGCCTGTTTAATTTGCAGTAGTAGCACTTGCTTGAAGGCAATCCATAGGTCTATTAATTATGGATTCCTACAGACAATTTGTCTAAATAATAATAATAATTTACTGATTGCAACGGGTATATTTACTCAGTAAATTATTATGTGCAGTTGATTACGTTATTGCACATAAGTGCTTTAAGATCGTGCCGTTTCGATATCTTTTAGTCTTTTTTTTTATTGAAATATAAATTGGAGTAAAAAAGGACATCTCCAGTTTGCATCAAAAGTTTGATATCTTAACGAGACTATCGCTAGTTTCAATATAACGATGACTTTAACTAAAGATATGTCCATCTTATTGAAACACTGTCCCTCACGGCGCATCGATCTGATACTCCTCCGAGACGCATCCAAATCGTTCTAAGTTCCGATGATTTCCTTGACGACCTTCGGCAGCTTTGCGCCTTGCGGGCCTCGTGCTCGTAACTTAAGCTTAATTAATTCCAAGTCGCAGCGACTAGATCACGTGGAAATTGGCGGTCTACGCGAAATTGTCAGATCGATGCCGGCATCCATAATTGCCCGACTCTAGTTTCGCGTCGGACTCCATAATCTAGTCGCCCCTCCTTTGAGGAAATCTCGTGGGTCCTTATCGTCTTTGCTGGTTGGATGAAGAGACTCGCTTTCTCTCTCTCTCTCTCTCTCTCTCTCTCTCTCTCTCTCTCTCTTTCTCTCTTTCTCTCTTTTCACTTTCGCATGTCGTTTATTCGCTCGTACCTTCATTCTTCTTTATCCTTTTCAATCTCAATCTGCGAATCTTGTCAACGGTGATTTCGTACGAAATAGATATGCCGAAAAACATGTCTTTTGAATTTAGCTGTTCTTCTTAACTACTCTTCAAACTACTTTATCAACTTAATGTCGTTGTATTTCCGTCGTTGTATTTCCGGGCGTAAGTAGTTATTCATACAGATTAGATGGTCCAGCTGCTAGTACGCTGACCGGTTTGAAAAGAGAACCAGAATCAAAACCGGAATCGCAATAAAAACTTTTGTATAAGATATAACGAAACAAGTTTTATTATGTTTCCGATCTCTTTCATCGTAAAATCTGAATATTTTTGAATGATTTTTTTCTGAATTGCTTGGTAATTATTGTGCGAGATACAATATATAAAGAAATAGCTTTTCGTTTCAAAAGCATTCTAGAAGAAATTTTAGAACAAATGTAATTTATATTAAAGCTAGTACAAATTTTATATAAAAAAAATATTAAATTGAAAATTCCACGATAAATTTAAGAATCTTTGAAAGAATTAAAAAATAATTATGCGATATGTTTAAAAAAGTGCTGTTGTTTTTAATTATTTTAATATATTGAAGTATTTTTCTTTATTAATATAAATAAACATTTTAAATATTTTAATATATTAAACTTATTTTTTAAAATGCTTTTAATTGCATTAATGTGTGTGTATATTATATCGAATCTTTGTTGAGAAGAATCTTATACGCTTGCTCTCATCCTAGTCTCTACCGTGATAATTGAAGCCTCTTGATCATCGAGGTCAGCAGAACTAATATACCTACACACGGCGAAATCTTGGGCTGCGGCTATATCGAGCGACGCAGCTTGCTACGAAAAGGGGCGAGTTTGTAGCTTCGTCGCGACGTAGGTACCTACAGATTCCAACTTCTGCGGATAGTTGGGCTTAAGGGTTTCGGGGAGAAACTAGCCTTGGGGTGACTGGGGGCTACGGATGATCGGGGCTGAAGCAAACCGTTGGGATGGGTAGTGCGAGGGCGAGAAGGATGGGCAAGGAGCCCAAGGTGTAGGGGTGAAAGGTCGCTGCAGATCTCGGAGAGCGTAGCAACTCGGACCGCAAATTCCTTTACGGTGTTCAGTGTGCGGCGCATTCGCAGTTAGAAGCAAGGAATCGGCTCGTTTTCGCTAATAGGGCGCGTCCAACTTCGCGCGGAGCAACCCGCGCCGGTGAGCTTCGGTGATACTTCGAAGGGCGCGCGTTGTCCCAATTCTCCGCTACGTTTCCGAGATTTCCGTTTCGGGATTTCTATGTTTATCGCGCCGCCGGACACACAAAGCTCCACAGAGACCGCTTGCGAGCGCTTGCGTCTCGGTGGTCCATTTTGATTGTTCGTTCATGCGTTTATATTATCGATTAGGCACATATTATTCTTTTTCAATTTTACTTTTATTCTTTTTAACTGGCTGTTAAACCCATTGCAAAGAAATGTATCTTATTTTGTAATGTTAACGTTCAGTATTATTTAATTTATAAAATGTTATATATTTAATGTTACAGACTTATTTATACCAATCAATTCTTGGAGTTAATTTAACTTGAACTTAATTCAAATTGTTTGATTAATTGAATATAAATTTAGAATATTTCTAATGACAACTAACGTAGCTTTATTAGTAGTATATCTAGTGCTCATGGATTTGTTGTCAGATAAGCCATAAATCTATATTGAAAGTGTGATAATTTCGGGACGGTTGTTTGACACGTTTATCAAATTTACGTTACGGTCGCTTCGTGTAATTTAGTCACTGTACAGGTGAGACTCGTGATGTGTTTTCCATCAGCGATCCTCAGTGGGGTGCTAGTGGAAATTAATGACCAGTCGCCACTCCCTCGTATCTAGGCGATATCTCGAAAAGAGAAAGAGAGAGAGAGAGAGATAGAGACAGAGTATTACCGGATTGGACGCGACCGGCAATAAATAGATGATTGAACGCAGTCCCGCCGTCAGACGGCGGAAGGGATATGAAATTAATACAAGTCCTGCAGGCCTACCCTTGCAAGGCGTTTATACCATCTCGCGAAGGTATTTCTGGCATCCTTAAGCTCCTCGAGCGGAAGGACCCTTCGATGCGAATATCAAGGAAATTAGAGACCTTAGTAGGCAGGCCTGAATTATCGACGCTTCGTCGGACAGTCATACGACACCGTCTTTGGTATTTCGTGATTCGTCCTGATGACCATTACAGCTATCTGCGGCTTTGGACCTCGGTCTAATTTAATTCTTTTCAAATTCAATAATTCTCCGGCGCATTCAATAAATGCACAGGTGGCATGTTTTAGTTTTAAATTCAAGAAAGATAAGATAGATTAACAAGTTTTTAGACGGGCAACGCAGGAAAGTAGTTTTAGCATCTTGTCTGTTCGATAGAATTTATTTTAGATGAAATTTCGTTATTAATTTTTATAAATTATATTGATAATAAATCAGCAGTGAATATAACATCTTTTAAAATTACTCATACTTGGAGTATTATAAATTTGATAATATCTACAAGGTGCTTTCCTTGCTAATTTTACAGAACGTGAAGATCGTTGCGTAGGAAACATGGTGTTTACGTGAGATTACACGGTGTCGCCCGTGAGATTACACGTCGGGCACGGACAGTCGCGAAAAAAAATTGGATCACGGCGATTTCCATAGAATTGCCGTAGTAACGATGAATTATGACTCGCGAAAATTGCACTAAAGCGAATTAACCGAAGCGTCGCGAAATATCGCGCTCTGGCACCCCCTTCTCCCCTTCCCCCCACGACCGTTCTTATTTTTCCCGACGGGTGATAAAATCTATGGCAAAAGTTTGAAGGTTCTACGAGATTGAAAATGCGTCGGGCACACGTAGCTTAAACTAGTAGAAGTTTATATGGGATAACTTTGCGGCAGGCTCACGAAATAGGATTGACATTATCGCTCCGAGTTTGGCTACTCATGCTGATTGGATGCGGAAAATCGATAGCTGCGTAATAGGTTTGCTCCGAAATAGAAAGTGCATTTTCATTCATATTATATTTTTTTTTTTTTGCAAACCACATTGGTACTGAATACGTCCGCAAGCGTTATATTATGCTGACACATTGTAACATGTAATTATATCGTTTTCAAATATTGCTCAATATTTTCGTGTAAATCGAATACAATTTAAACACAAAGAGATGAATATTGATCTTACATTCGATAATATACAGTTGAGTAGATATACGATTAAGATAATTCATTTGCATTGAAAAGAATGCAGTCGATACTATACATTTCATCATATAATAAAAGAATAGAACAGATATCTCTCTTATATTGTTATAAAAATGTTATAGCTGTTCTTGTCGTTGGAGAGTTGATTACTCACTCGACATGCTTTAGTAACCCTGATCTTCAAATATTCCATTTAAACGGAATATTATTCACATAGAATTATCGCCGTGATATACATATGGGAAATATTAAAGAAACTTGCGTCTTCTTTAGTAACATGAGCACCGATTGATCGTTACGATGGTCGAGAGTGGTTCGGTCAATAGTTGAGAATTTCGAGGGTACCCTAACTGTGTTCAGGGCAGGGGCAAGAAAGATAACTTTGTAGAGAGGGTAAGACGTGGCTTGCTGGGGGTTGATTGGGCGACCCCTCACCATCCTTGCCGGCTCGGCAACGTCACCCTCCATCCAGCATCCTGTTTTCTCTTCTCTATGATGAAAGCGATTTCATCCCTTCCGTACGCTTCCTAGAAAAATGGCCGACTAAATACAATTTTGAAGGGGTCCGAACAGTTCGATCTAACGGCCGAACAACGAACAGGGCGAATATAGACCGTTTTTGGCAAACATCACGAAAGTTTTCAACGTTTTTGAAGAATTTATTGTAATATAATATATTTTTACGTGTTAATAATCTTACGATATTTAATGAAAATCATGATATTATTTTTGAAAAATGTTCAAAGTCTGAAAAGTGATATTAATAATTTTGTTCGTATAATATATAAGAATTACGTGTTACAATATTGGTATTATAATATTAATATTTCAATCTTACAAATTATAAAAAAGTGAAAAATAAGAAATGTTTATGTTTTATGCATGGGACAGATGAATAATTATGTTTAATAATATTTCTATATAATTTTATATGATTCTCGATTGTTATTAAATTATATGTGTAAAAAAAGTCACTGTTAATAATGTCTTAAATAATTTTCTTTTTGAACAGATTGCGTAATGAACAAAAATTGCAGGATCGGAATTAACTCGAATGTTGTGATTGAATAAAGAAAATAAAGAAGCTAAAGAGGGTAGTTATCGTTAACAGGCGAGATTGATTTTCATCTAACGAGAATCACGGTAAATAACATAGATTCAGAAAAATTGGAAGATGTTGTTTAAGAGAAATGGGATAAATTCTTGATAAATTGGATGTCGGACGCGATAGTTAGAAAATTATCTGTGATTCTAAATCGAAACTTGATTACTTGATTAGTTCTAATTATGCAAGATTGAAGAATAATTATTGATGATATTTACGTTAAAATAACATTTTTCTTTAATAAATTTACGTAAAAAGAATTCTTATCTCGAAAAGAGGGGACTACCGCTTTTACTTGGATATTATCAAGCGATCAAAGTAATTTCATGTATAGAGATGTATCGAATTCTAACGCATACCGATTCGAAGGTGCTCTGTACTTGTACCGATTGTGAGAAGTTCACGTCAAAGATAAAGTTTCGCTGGTAAACTTTAAGGAATATCGAGGTGCAGTCGTGCCGAAGCATCGAGATCTCTCGTAACAGAACAATAGTAGAGACGCCGGATTCCCTTCTTAGATAGCATCTACATCGTCGGGGGAGGGAGGAGGGAGGTGGTTAATGCAGGAAGGGTAACTACAACCCATTTCTGACCTCCGTGAAAGTCCGCGCTTAGATCGTCTCGGGGTGTCTACCATCTTACCAGCCATATTGAATTATGGTTATTAGGAGGTCTCGTCCTTCGGATACTTCGTACCCTTTGAAGTCACCGAAGTTTCTATTCCGGGGCAAGTCAAATCGCCTTTTTGCTTGCGGTCGAGGGAACCATTTGATGAAGAGAATTTGTGCGTTCTTAGACTTTTCGTATGCCTGAGAGATTATAGCTTTACGATGCAAAACCAAATCATCTCTTCTCTCTGTATTTATACACTTAACAAGAGGAAAAAAATAAAATCAGGGATACTGAATATCATTAGAGAAATATTAATGGTTTAATTTAAATCAGTTTTAGAGAGAGAGAGAGAGAGAGAGAGAGAGAGAGAGAGAGAGAGAGAGAGAGAGAGCGATGTAGAAAAGGAATATAATTGTGGCTACAACTGAAACTGATAAGCCCTCATTACACTGGATCTCTTTTATGTGAAACTCAGTTTATTTTGCATTCGAAAGTTTTAATCTCTCTCTAACCTGCGGGCTTTGTCTGATTTAAACGCGAATACCCACGAGATTGAAATAATTCATGCCGTGCGTCACTCATCATCTTGGGTGCTCAGTCAACGCGTATTGCTTATCCAAGTAAGAACTTACTGACTCGAGACGCGCGTCGCATGGGATATTCCGTTCAATCACGATCTTCCGGTATTCCCGGAGGTGCGATTACTTGGCCAGGGGTACATCGATGCAGACGTATCGCGCGATGCATCCCTCCGGTCGGCCTCTCCTCCCTCTCACCCGGCTCCGATATTCCGCGAGCTTCTTGCCACCCTCGCCTCCTTGCCACCCGTCGCGTCCACGCACCCCCGAATAACCTTAGTTACTTTGCTCGACTGTTAGGTACCCGAAGCCAGCGCGCTGCCGAAGTACGAAACTCCCGGCTCCTAGGAGAGTCCTAGGTAATCACCGAACTTCGCTGCTCCCTCGGGAACGGGCAGCGGGGCCTCATCCCACGACTCCGATCCCGGCACCAGGAGCCGATATAACTTTGTTCCTGGGGGTGCAGTACCGCTTCACGAGCCAAGGCGACTCCATAGCCATGATTTCCATTGCCTTGTGCAACTCGCATTATCATTGCTATTCATATTTCACGTTTTAAAGAAAGTTTGAAAATATTGAAGTTTGAAAAGTATTTTGATTCAATTGCTGCATCTTCTTTCTGTAAAATGATAAAAAATCGGATTTCTTCCCCCCCCCTCACTTTCTCTCTCTCTCTTTGACTTGAAAGTGTAACACATGTTTAAAAATCTTTTATATTTTATGATTTTGGCGCTTAAAAGAATTCTATCCTGATACGTAATAAATAACGATTTTCTCTCTCTCCCATCATTATAAATTTTTCAATGTAACTTTAATATATAACATCGTATCGTACATATACTTGCTTATTGTGATTTTTCTTTATTTCAAAAGCGTTGCGTGAAAAAGAAACGGTTTTGCTGAAATATCTAAAAATTTAGCTAGATATATAAATCTGAAAATAATTTTACTGAACTATCAAAATAATTATGTAGAACACTTAAGCATGAGAAGCAAAACAAATGTTGATTCAAGAATGTTAATTTTAGATTTGTATTTAGCTATTAAGATAACATTATTAAAATAAAAAATAAATTTACTCATTCTATCATTTTATAGACCATATAGCATTCAATCTTAGAAAAACGCAATAAGTTATAAATTTTTTCTATTAATCGCCTCTTTTATTATTATATTTATTTTTTAAAGACTATAGGTCAATTAATATTTTTGAAGAATTTATCTGTCATATCATTTAGTTTATTTATATCAAAATTTATTTAATCCATATCAAAAGTAATTAATAAAAGTAAATATTTTAAAAAATAAAATTTTATGTTAATTTTTTTCTGACGTTTTCTGATTATTATATTTGTAAATACGTTTTTTTTTTTTAAATAATTTTGAACAGAATTAGATAATTTCCTCTAATATCCGAAGCTGCTTGAAATAATACATGGGCGAAAAGCAAACATTAACATTTAATTAATAACAAACTTAAGCATGTACAGTAAGCTATATATTTCTATTTAAGTTTTATGAAAGTATTAAAAATTAAATAATCTTTACTTTAATACAAAGTTTAACGAGAAATTTGATTGCGAGGCAGATTTAATAATTTGTCGGATAATTTTTTAAAACGACACTAGAGAGAGTTTAGAGCTCGGGTTTGAACGCAGTCGATTGAAGCGTTCTTGACAGAAAACGATGACCCGTGCTTGTTACGACCGGGTCTACGAATCTCGAGAATTTCACTCTTATCGCGGCTATTCTCGGCAAAGCGGGTCGATGGACAATAAGGCCGTTGGATGGATCCGCGTATCTCAACAATGGCGGCTTATTATCTCGAACAAAAGCAGAGTTATGCTTCCCCCTCGTCGGAGGTGGATGCTGGCCACCCTCGGGAAAGACGACGGCGACGACCGTAAGCCTACTAATGGATTCCTTCAGCGGCAGCTGTCGCCTTAAGATTGACCGACTTCAACTGAATTAATCTCAATGTCCGTGCCACGCTGTTTTCAGTAAATTACGGCTGCCAAGAAAACATACCTCTTTCGTTGCAGCCCTAATAAGACTTACGTAAACTTGGCACGGAACTAACAAGAGCTTATCTCGTTACGAAACATTTTATTTATTGTGCAAAATTATTTTATTAATAATTACATATTTTTTACACACTTGGCGCTCAGTCTTTGATTACATTTCTGACACATTTTTCATTCGTGACGACACTAAAATCGACTCCGTTGATACTTTTACGACAGAGAATAAGAAGTTAATTTGAAACGTTCTTGGAAGAAAACGCATTTGTTGATTAAACAAAGCAAATTATGTAACTTGTCCAGCGATTTTCTCAGAGATGGCGTATGGAGCCATTTTGCGAATTGCTCCAGCACGCAGGAGAAGGGTTAATTATTGATCGTAGATGCTCCGGCGCCTTGCTGCAGCCATCTACGCAACTTGGGGGTAAGTTTTTGGTCTCTGCTCTCCGAATTGGTCGGAGAATTGGTCGGTAACTCGCACGTATCTTTAATTAAAATATTAATTTGCAGAATTTCATTCGTTTTAAATTGTTCGTAGGCAAGTAGTGTTCAAAACATTTCTTTGTTCCAGTAAAAGACACACGATAACTTAGCTCACATATTTATTATTAATTAAAATTTATTATTTAATTTTTAATTGCACGGATTAAGTGGTCAACAATAATCGAGTTTAAACTTGTAAAAGAGTTTGTTTCTCTGAAGATTTGCTCTTTACGAAGCACTTTATATGTGTTTCCGGTGTGACGTTTCAAATTTTTACATGGTTGTTAAAATTCTCACTCGCCACTGTGCAAATCGAATTCCGTCTTACTCCCGTCGCGGTGCTTACTGATCTAACTACGGTTCGCCGCAAAGACCGATGAGAGATGAATCCCTTGCAAAGATGCGACTTTCCGAAACCAGTCCTCGCCCATTACCGGAATTACGAGCTGGTCAAACGCGTTCGCTTCCGTAACGGACGAACTGGTCTTGCGAATCGAGGTGCGCGCAGCATCGTGATGGACCAGAGAGCGGCGACCGGTTCGCATTACGCGCGAGAAAAGAATATCGGGGATTCAATTTGAGACCGGACATCGAGATGACCGACCGGTCCAGCAGATGTTACTTCAGCTGCTGGACTAGTAGCGATTATTAAACGTAAATGAAATGAACGGAAGGAGAAGAATGGGATGCGGATTCTGTTTTGTAGGACAAATTTTATTGTCACTCTCTTCCCGGACCATATAGAAATTTGTTTATTTGTTTCAAAGATACATTTATTGCTCGTGCAATATGAAACAAGTGTGCGCGCATTCGTGTCCAAAATAAGTTCTGTACCTCAGAGTCAAGCTATCGTATATTTGCTTCTCTTTTATTATTACAACAAGAAGTGCACTGTATTGTATTTATAAAAAATATAATGTTTTATACGTATTTGATAATATAAATTAGCACTTTTCTTTCTTATTAAAGACGTTTGTAAAAAATTTATTATAAAGTATATAAATATTTAACATTTACCTGTTTTGTAAATTTTTTCAAAACGATGTATGAATAAATGCGTAAAATCAGAGACGTCCCATTTCAGGCTTAAAAATAAGAAATCTATAATGCAAAAAAATAAAAATTTAAAATTAATTTTTTTTTGAATAATAAATATTTTTT
The DNA here is from genome assembly GCF_016802725.1 of Solenopsis invicta. NCBI lineage: Eukaryota > Metazoa > Arthropoda > Insecta > Hymenoptera > Formicidae > Solenopsis > Solenopsis invicta. The sequence continues at coordinate 3,087,103 of NC_052667.1, forward strand.
ACGATAGTTTGACTTTGAGGTGCAGATTAAATTAAAAGAGTAATAATTTAAGTAATAATTTAAGACAATATATTGACATAGAGTGTCTCGACGATAACGATTCATGCCATTGACGTCTATTTTGATAAATATGAATTTGATAAATGTATTCGCGCGAATAGTACAGAATGAATTTATGATTCATAAATAAATAAATGTTTGTTACATTAGTCAGGCATGTGTGAAGTAATTTACGTAATTAGAGGTACCATATTATTAGAGTAAATTACAATCGATCGAAAATACCGCACGTCGAACTAAATATCAGCTGATAATTGTTTGCCAGTGGTTATTTTAATTTGCTGAACGCAATAATCATTCTATCTTCTACAAGCATATTTTTTTACAGAGGATATTTGGTCAAGTTGTCACTCATCTAGCTAGTTGAAAATATAAGACAAAAGTCTCGCTAAAGCCGATACAGCACACGAATTTTGTACTTAAAAGATTCATGTTTCGAAACTTGATTTACAACAAAATCATCTCAAAATAATATACATGCATATGCGATTATCTGTGAAGCTTATGATGAAGCAATTTCTCATTTGTTCATGCTCGCAGAAATAAAATTCAAGCAACGTGTATATATTTCAACAGTTTTAATTATTTTTAGCGTGATAAAATTGTATTTCACTAAAGTTAGACCAAAGAAGTCCGGATTTTCGTTCTGTCCGGTTTGAAAATTTTATCTTTTTTGTACAATTTTCATATTTTTTTGCCATATATTTGTCAGGATGTACTCTGTAATCTATAATTTTTAATGATTATTTTCCGCAATACTATCAAATATATCGTTTGTACATAGCCGCAGACATTGTTTAAAATTTATAACATCCGTAATTAACAAAAGCAGTTAGCAATGATCAAAAATTCTCAAACAATAATTTCATCGCGCAATGTAAATAACGCAGTCCCTAAAGTCAAAGGAACGAAATTAAACTCGTTTAAAATGTGCAAGGGCTGATTAGTGCGTAAACACCGAGTAGTGGAGAGTCGCTTTGTAAACAATTAGTCGTCTGCAGGAGCCGCGAAGGTGGAGCATAGGCGGTGGCGATGTGTTAATAGGCCGCGATGAAGAATGAAACTTGCACGGCCACACCGGATATAATCCGCTGAAATGAAGCCGGTAAATAAATAATTAAATAATTAGCGCGCGCGCGCGCGCGCGGCAGTCGTCATGCCGCCAACTGTCGTGCGTTTTCTCAACCGCGCGTGTTTAACAGTCGCCGGCGTGAAAGAAAAGGTGAGAAAAAAGATGGTGCCTGCGGTAGAATTAGATGGGAAAGTGTTTGACCGTATTACGTTCGCGAACTACACCGAGGCCAGGGACAATTTCTTCGCGTTACCTCGCCGTCGTGAATTTCTCGTAAAGGCCTGAAAATAGCGAGCTACCCGCGTCCGGTGACTCTCAACCCTTCGTCTTCGCGAATTTTCGCCCTTCCGCGGAAATGCAAATTACGCGTTTTGCATAGTAGTGGCGAAATTTTTTTATTAGTGAGTTAAATGCGACATTTGGTGGTAAAATAAAAAGCGCTTTAATAGTGGCTTCATGAAAGTATTTCGTGAAAGATATAAATAACAACCTTGAAAGTATATCTTCATTAAATTTAATGTCGCGAATTTATTTTGAATATCCACAGACGTGTTTGTGTGGCGTAAGAAAATTTGTAGTTTGACGTATTATCGAGTTAATTATTTGATGAAGAATGAAATCCGGTTCATTGTTAATTACGATTACACTTTTTGATCTTATTTAATTTATTACAATTTTGCCATAATCAGTTACAGTTATATTACAATAGTTTTACTTCTTTATAATAGCATGAATCGTGTCATTGAAAATGTTTATTAGCTCGCGGACGAATTTCGCGAATAAAAGTCGAGATTGATATTTTGATCCTAACATATTCGTAAATATTAATTTATAAGTTGAATTTGTCCGTTAGTTAAATATCATATTTCTCTACTTCTGATTTTATTTGTAATGCAATCTTTCGTTTAAATGCATGCTTCGTCGAATCATGACAAATTAAAGACAATGTATAATGTTAGTTGTTGAGATCAATTTAATTTCAGTTGAAATTGTTTGAATTTTATTTGTAGAAATAAAATGTATCATGTAGATTATAATAATCATTAAAAATAAAAACGATGCGCGAATTAAGTTGTTGTTTAAATTAAAAATTTGGTATTAGCAACACGTGAATGATTGACATTTGTAAATGCGCGAGAGTTTAATACAAAAGAGATCGCCTACACGCTGACAAGCGTATGCCACGCGAAGAAAAAGACATCAAATATATTTAACAACATAGATTTTAATTTACAGTAGATGGACAGATTTGGATAGAATTTTTGTATTCTGTTTTTATATTTCTTTTCTTTCATTTTATGTGACTTTTTGGATAAATAGTAGAATTTGCAACATTATGTGAACATTATATAAACATGCGTATTTATGACATGAATTTTACATAAAATTGTAATCTTGAATTCTATTTTGTTCATTATAAATTTGTTCACTACTTTAACACAGCTTTTTTTTCTTTTGTTAAAATTTCTGTTTGTTAAAATAATGCCTGGAAGATGAAATAAAGAATATACTTTTATCTTTTCGTAAATCCGAAGTGTCTATAACTTTAGTTTTTTTTATAAAGTTCTTTAGGTTCTTTCTAACTTGTAGTTAAAATATTGATACTCTCTTTAACATTTTCAAAGTAATTAAACTTTGAGTAACTTAAAAAATTTGTAGATGAAAAAAGGGTGTACCGCGATGAACCCCAAGATATCAAGCGCTTCGGAGAAACAATTTAGCTGAAAAAAAAAAACAGTTGAGAAGTATAAGTTATATATGATTTTAATCAAGTTTCTTTCAACGAGCCAAATGTTTTCGCTACCGGGATCTCTCGCGACGCGTGTAAGCTTGCAAAATATTTGAACTCCCGTCCACCGTATTATTTACATGTTAAATCTCTGAGAGTCACCTAAGTCAGCGGGATGCGACGCGGGATATGAACTCTTCTTGGCCGTGTCTCTCCGCCGTTTCTACTTTACCGCCCTTCCGGTGGTGTGCGCGCGCGTGAAGCTAGAATGAGTAAAAAGGAAAAAAAAGAAGGATGCGGCAGAGCCGAGGGCGCAAGGGCGGGGTGTGACGCGAGCGTGTACCGTTTTATCGCGCGGTTTATCTCGCTGCCTCGCATCCCGTCGCCGTCCTGAAGCCCGGCATTTGCCCCGCGGCCGTCGAGACGGGGTAAGAACGCTAATTGGGAACCCGAGGCCGTTTCTTCCACCCGTCTTGGGGAAAAAAAAACGCGCGACTCCCTCTGCCCTCTGCCCTCTGCCGTCTGCCGGTTTTTTACTGACGCCCCCGTTAAAACAGATTAAGGCTCCGAGTCCTTCGCGCGCTCACTTACGCAGCTCGCGTTAATTTGAATATATGCATGTTGATTCGGAGAGAATTTCGTGATACGCGATTAACACAGAAGTCAGACTTATATTTTAACGCATCGCTCGTGCTTCCCAGCTTATTTTTTATGTGCTCGTTTACGGGATATGGACGAACCGGGTCGTTTTATTACTTTTTAGCCTGAATTTCAAGGCACGTGTGTGTCACAGATTGCATTGGAGCATATGGATTTTAGCATTAACGACGATTAAATTTAAATAGCGATTTAATTGAGATTTATCAGAAGATATGATTTACCGAAATGAATATTTAAGAATTCATGTCGATTTATTTCGATCTTGAATAGCTTCATTCGACAGCTTCAAAATATTTCTTAGATTAATTGAAATTAAAACGAGCGAGCGTGTGTATACAGGCAACTAAATTGCATCGCATGGGAGATTTCAGTCATTTTACGATAAAGTGAATAATTTGAGTTGCTATGTAAACGATAATATTAATTTGTGATATATGTATTTTAATTCCGGGATTACGTAGAGGTTTATTATATACCTCTCGTATGTTATGTCTCGTTATAAATTTCGTTCGTACGTCCTGACAACTTGATGAAATTATGTAAAAGCTAATTTTCAATTTGCGCATACTCCCAAAAACCCGCATGCAATAATCAAACGCTTTTAATACAAGAATACCAAGCACTTCTGTAAGACAGATTTATATGTTTTCCTTCACCGACTGTACATAGTCGAGGTTTCGAAACGGAAAAAGTTTTGTCCATTGAACGGGTTTGAACTTTTGGTCAACCCCGAACGCGGAGGGTTGGGAAAGGAAGGCGATGGCAACAAGGGATTTAAAGAATTCATGTAGGTAGTGCCGGAAGTTAAGGTCGCTGCATAGGGGCGTGGCAGTGCTTTAAGTAGTAGGACCATAACTTGTTTAATGGCGTGCTGCACTCTCGAAAAATGGAGCAGTCCTAATTTATTTTTATCATTTTAAATCGTAGTCGCGGCTCGTTGTCATTGCGTCGATAGAGTTGAATTTTCAATAACTCGTTTCGTTTATCATTGTTCATTGATCTTTTTTTATAGATTTTAATTAACTTTAATCGGACGAAAATCGCAATTATGTATAAATGTAGAATACTTGCGCTGAATGCAAATAGCAAAATTTAATAAAGAAACATGGGGAAAAGGTTTTGTAGCTTTTGAAGAGTCTATCTAAAAAGTAATGCTTATAAATAAACTAATAACAAGAGTAAATGTAAATAAAAGTTGAAAAACTCGGAAATAAGCATTGTAACGTGATCTTTTTTTTACACAGTATGTATATTCGATTATTTTAAGATAATGAAAGTTTCTTTTAGTGCATATTCTCGTCGCGCTCATTAAAGTTTTCCCACTGTAAGAGAGATAAAAGCTGGTAAGGAAATTACGTTAAAAGTTTCTCCGCCAGCAAAAATTTTTCCCCTTGCTGAACATGTTCGAATAATATAATTAAGGCGCTAAACTAAACTAGAACTATTTTTGTCGCATTACTACAGTTATACGTTGAAAAACATGGAAAAATTAAAATCTTTTTTATTAAAAAACTTTAAATGTTTCTATTGATGTACGTACACATTGTGAAAAGAAAATTGCTTATTACAGTAACAGTATTTTCTAAATTTTTCCATGATTAGCTAAAATTTAATAGTTTAAAAGTGTGAAAAAAATATTAATACAATCATGTATTTTATTCCTCATGTTTCATGCCTTATTATGCCAATTTTTTTATGTGTATTTTTAAAGTTAATTAATTTCATACGTATTTTCTATATGTTGAAATTTGATTTTTGTCTTTAAATAAAAACAAGTAGAAAGTTTTTTTGCTGTTAAACAGTCTTCAGAAAGTATGAAGTGAATCAGTTTAGATCCTTGATCCGCGAATCCTATTTTTAATTTATTTTTATCTGATCCTCGAATTATAGATCTTATTTATCATGACGCGCTGCCATCTCATTCTACCGATAAATGTCGTCGAAAGATGCGCGTATGTTCTCTTTTACAAAAAAGGCAATTTAATCCTGCAAGTCCATTTTCACGGTTTACCAGCGAAAGTATACTTTTGCTCCGTCCACATTTCATTGTTGCAAAAACATTTTTTTTTTTTTTTTTTCGAGTCAGCGGTTATTTCTTCAGTGGTAAGGCCGCGGCGGCTACGAGGTCGTTCTGGATAATTTTCGGAAGGGTCGCGCACGGCGACCGCCGCAGAAAACGCTTGAAGTGGCCTCCACTTTTGCGTGGGTTTATGCTTTCCGGTTCCTCCCGTCGCTATTATCCGGGCCTCCTCTGTTCTCCAGTCGTTGTGCCTGAAACAATAAAACACGTTCATGAATGAAACCCTTCTCCGGCCATCACCGCACCCTTCTCCCGTCCCGTGGCAGTGCGTTCCGACACCCTTGCACCCCGTCCGCGCCCTCAGGAGTGGCCTACCACCCTCTTTTAACGCGCTTTATCATACTCCTTCCATTCATTCGCGGCCGCTGGTAATAAAGTCAAAGGTAGGACGCGGGTGATGGAAGTCGGAGGTCGGGGTCGGAAGATCTTCCTACGTGACTTCACATACGCATGTAGGCGCATCCGTACGCACGCACGCACGCACGCACGCACGCACGCAATGTGCGTGAAGAAAAGTCATGCAGTACCTTGTACTCGTAAGGGGACGAGCTCCGATAATTATATTTAGAAAGAAGACTTGAGCTTTTCAAATGACAGAGCTCTACCCTCTTCATTACTTTCTATAATAATTGCTCCGTAGCTTCATTTTCACTCCATTTTATCATTACTATATTACATTTGTAAGAGGAGAAACGTGATATATAATATTTTCATGGTGTGATAGGATTACCATTGTAACTGGTTTAGAAAATCAATGTTGCAGAATTAAATGAGCTATTTAATCTTTGAAATATGATAATATGAGTAAATTTATGTTGCTTCCGCGGTATCTATAAGATTCAAAACTCGTGCATCAGAGGCATAATGGTGCGCGATTCGCTGGCAAGGAGCGCGAACTGTATGCAGTCGAGAGCGAGACCGAGTGTATCTTCGTGCATTATAAAAGGGCTCCTTTGCCTCCCATCGAGGAAACGAATAGGTGCATTTAAATGTTAAGAGACACTCGAGATGCAGGAGAGTGAGAAGGGGAGGGAGGAAGACAGAGTTGGCGAGAAACCCCGGGAGTTGTAATATAGATAGATATGTATATATACATACATATGTACATATACACATATATATCTGCGTATATACTTATGTACCTATAGCGAGAGGAGAGAGAAGACATAGAAGGAGCAGAGAGAGAAAGCTCCTCATTCGTAGCACAGACCTAGAGATCGCAGTGGGCATCCATTGGCCAGAACTATGGGGTGGGTTGGCAGCGCTATGGGCTACTATCGGCTCCTTGGGGATGTTTCCACCCCTATTTCTACCAACTACCCCCTTACGGTGTACACCGAATACACTGGTATAGTTATACAGACTCGTACGTGCCGGGCTGTTGGGTATTGATCGTCGTTGGCTCCAGAATACCACGTTCTACCTACTTCTCCTTCACCTGCAGTAACGCGTCCTTACACATCCTTGCTCGTCCTTCCGCGGCCCGAGTCGCATCCCGTACCGTCCCATCCCACGATTCGATTTTCTGTACCGGCCAGTTGCCCGGAGCGAGGTCGAGTAGTGCTCGATATCGATTAAATGCGTCAATTCGACGAGGAACTTGCACAGAACTTCTGTAGTTTCTATAAATACTAATCGAAATAATAGATTCTTTAAATTTCTTTTTTTGCTTTTAAAAGATGTCACACGTGATTATATCCGTAGATTTTATTTAGAAATTTTCTTTATTTTTTAGTAAATATTAAACTATTATTTTTTTTTGTTTTAATATTTAAAGTTAAAAATAAATCTTGATAATCAAGTTTCAAATTAAAGTAATGTACAAGGCACGTGAAGCTGTCGGATGTTGAAATGAATTAAACAATATTACGCTTAAAGAATTTTCATGTAACAACCAGAGACATGTTAATTGTAAGATTAGCACGATTAGGAAGACGATGGTCATAACGTAGATACGCAATTGTGATTTTTTTGAATTCCATAGCCACTTTCTCGCAGAAAACGTTTGTGAAATCAAATGGAAGTACAGTGGGGGAGAAACCAGAAAAGGGGAGAAAAAGAAGTAGCGCGATAGAAGAAGGGAGAGACCATCTGCCGTAATCGAAGATTCTTATCTTTATTGGTGGAATACCGCGTACCTTCGGAAGTGAAAGGGCTGATTGGAATGAGGACATTCCTTTCTCTGACAGGATTGGGTTTCTCCGATTAAGGATCTAATACTTACTTCCAATCTGTCCTGCAGCCACCTATCATTTCTCTTTCATTCTCTGTCTTTCTACTACTCTTCCTTCACATACTTAAACGAGATGCTTACACTCGCAAATAAATGCAAATGTGTGCTTGATGTGGGTTAGCTGAGAAACTATTTGCAACGGTTCTTCGTGTAAAACCGAGCGTTACCAAAGCCCTTATAATTAAATCAGACACTTAAAATGTAATTGTAGTATGCAAATGAACTTAAAAATTTTTGAATAAAATTCTCAAAATGCAATCGAGATAGAAGTAGTTATTACAGGTAATGCGCGATAATAAGATTGCTGGATTTTATTATTAATATAATTAGAAAATAATATATCGTTAAAAATTTCTTCTCTTACCAAAAAAATAAAAGATAGAGCAAAATGCAATAATTATTGCTTTGAAAAAGATTAGATTAATTTTTACTTTACCTCAATAGATGTGTAATACACTTTTTCCGCACATCTTTTCATAAAAACAGTAGTAAATAAAGGTGATTGAATTATGAGATATAAACTCAATCTTTTTCTACTGCTGAAGCACCGCGGCGCGTTGCGATCAGCTACGAGAGGGTCAAGTGATTTCTGCCGGACTTTCTTATTTCTATCGAATCGCGCTAATTTTGTGCAGTAAGCTTATAATTGAAATTCTGTTTTATAATACATGATTTAAAAAAAAAATACCAAACACAATTATAACATTTGTGAAACAAGTAGTAAATTCCATTGCATTTTATATATACGTGTTGCAACTTTAAATAATTTGCATAATGTAAGAAATATATTATCTAAGGAATGTACGAACAGAGGTAATCTAATTAAGAGATTTCTTTCAAGTTTCAACGATGAGAAATTTTCCAAGCTACTTTGGCGTCTTTCCATGTTTCCTTCGGCTGGAGGGGGTAAGTCAGAATAGTGTATAAAGGGGGTGGGGCGAATGGTGTGGGGAGCCACATTTTCCAGAGAGGGTAAGACGAGGGACTGCGAGGGTTACGTGGTGGTAGTGATGGTGGTGGTGGCAGTCTAACGTTCGCAGGGGGAATACAGGGGAGACTCGAAAGGAAAGGCGGGGTAACAAGATGGCCGCGGCCACTGGCGAAGTAGGGGAAGTAAGACATTTAGCCGTAAACAAGAGGTTGCTCCCCTACGTGGTATGTCTACCGTACCGAAAAAGTAACGTCCACGAGTATCTTCGTTTCGATTAGCACTCTTCGCGCTCCTACGATTACACGGCGACGTCTCAACGTGGCAGTTTGCAAGCAACTTGACAATAATACGATTTTCATCCGCTAATACGTGTATGATGTCTGTTTCCGGATAATTAGTCGGGCATTACCGGTCCTACCTAACATATAGGAAAACGTGGTATTAGTTGTTTGTAAGCTCATTTTGAAGCGTCCTGTAAGAGGCACCTACGGCGCACCCCCAGATGTGAGTAACCCCGTGGTCGCTCTCACACGCATCCAAATTAACTCCCGGCTCTGTTCTATTAATTAATCTCATTACGTTAATATCACCGCGGGTCCGAAACCCGGATCTTTTGTATCGCGCGTATCTGTCAACGCGCGATGTTTCCGTGTCGCGGATATCACAGACGTGTTTAGAAAGCCATTAGCTCTATTCGAAAATTGTTTCCTTATCAAGCGATTCTATCGCGGCACGCGCGCGATGACTAATTAAATAATAATTTACAAATGAATTTTAAAATCTAGGACACGTATATAAATTTATAAGAAATATCAAGCATTCTGTTTTCACGGTTTAGAGCGCTTCTCCATTTTAATTATGTTACAAATAAATTAAAATTCTTTAGGCAAGTTATCTCAACTAACGCGCCTTCCAATAAATGTTTATCTTATTCTATATATTTCATGTAAGAATTGCAATATTCCATGTGTATTAACGCACGGTGGAAACAAGTTTTTTTTTAGGGAAGAAAGTCGGTCATCGATTACAAAACGCGATTCTCGAGGAACCGATGCGTGCGCGTTACGCCGATTATTGCTACCACATTATCTACGTCAGCTTATACCAAATTTTGGTTAATAACTACTGGCACGGTAATCCTTTATTATGGAGCGGCAGAATCGCATTAGCATAAAAACGTAATTATACCGGCGCGTCAGAGTGCGCTATTCGTAATATTCTGTAATACGGCGGAATAGTCGAACGCCTCTCGATAATTCTGTCTCAGTCGCGCGTGCACAAGTTTCCACCAGCCCATGGGACCCGTACCCCATACTCTATGTTTGGATCTTGTACAGACATTCCATTATGTGAACGTATTAAATTTTTTTCTTTCATGATTGGTTTCATTGCATTAATTCCACTTTAGGCGATTTATAATTAGCGTCAGATCTCAATATCGAATTGTATGTGTACATTATATTTGTATATATATTTTCTGATATGTACATTGAGAAATAGTTGTTTTAACTGAAAAACATTTTTTTCTTAAAATCATATATTTTAATACAAGCATTTTAATACAATTGTTTATTCTCTCTAAGTAAAAATATTTACTCTTAAGTAAATAAATATATTATCTTAAGTATATAATTTTATATTTTTACATTTTTTATATTTAAATAATGATTTTACAAATTAATGATAAATAAGTTAATGATATTATTAAGCTATGATATTATAATTAAATTATTTTCTTAGATTAAAAAATCCGATTACCTTGAATAACAAAATTGTCTAACAGTAAATATTTTCTAGAACTTCAAGAAAAAATTACTTGAATAAAAATTAATTCTTCATTTTATTTATTGTACATAAATAATTCAATTAAGAAATTTTCAACTTGACTGCAAGTAAATAATATGAGATCCATCGAGTGAGTAATTTTTTTGTACTAAGTAAAATTTTTTTGTTGTAAGATATTTTTTCTCTCATCGGACTTCAAGCATGAAAAATTATATAAATTGAATTTAAAAAAAATGAGAAAAATAATATAAATCAAAAATAGTTTTTAGGGATCTAATATAATACTATAATAAAATTAATATTACAGCAATTTGATTAGATTTAAATTACTTAGCTTGTGTTTAATACTACTGTAAATAATTAACTTTAATTTTCGCAATTTTCTTTTCTCTCTCCCGAACAAGAATTATTTTTTACTTGTATGACGTTTCTTGCTGGATGCGATATATAATTTATGTATTCCAAGTCTTTATAAATGTTTTCCGTGATACGCAGTAAGAGCACGTAAAATTATAAAAATAGATTTCTGTCACAAATCATGAAGATGATTAAAAATGAGTTTTACACGAAAAAAAGAATAGAAAATTCGATAAATCTTGAGGATTATTACGGACGATTTTCTATTACTTTCGATTTGTCATCTTTAATGTTTCTCAGCGCTCTCACGACTTGCAGAAAGAAGCAGATCCCCTACTATTACACGCGAATGTATCTGCCTACGTGCTCGGATAAACAGCGTGACGCTGCGGTGAGAAAGCACGCGACCTTCTTTTTCTTGCCGGTCTGCGATCGCGAGGAGGCGAGCGGGTAGCGAGCGGTATGATCGATCCGACGGTAACGCGTCAGCCGGTACTCGGGCGGAAAATAGCGTTCGGTGGATGTTGACTACGGCGGCTCTACCCTTCGACAACTCGAACGAGAATGCCCGGTTGGATGTACATAGCTTTACAGGAAGTCACTCTGTACCTTCGTTGAATGACCAGTAACACACATGCTCGCCGTGGCACGTCTGTGTATGCTCGCGCGCGTGTTTTCTCCTCGCGCTCGATGTGTGCGTGCTACGTTCCGCGCACCGACACCATCGAAGCGCGCGTTTTTGTGTGCGTGCGTGCACGCGTTCACGCGCTTGTGTTGGTGCACGGACCGCATACGTAGTGGCGCGGGGCAGACGGGACACGGAGGAGGGTGGTGGTGGTAGCTGCCCGGACAGAGAAATGAGAATAGTGTCGGTCTACGAGCTGAGTGGAGTTGGTGAGCAAATTGCTCAAAGTAATTAATCGCTTTTGCCGGGTTGGCTTGCCACGCTGCCGGCTGAAGCTCATCCGAGGGGTGGCACCAGGTACCCCTGGAAAAGCTATCGAGGGACTCGCTTAAAATGGCCGACTTAGCGTCTAGCTTCGGCGAAATGCCCGGGTGACAATAGCAGAGTTCGTGTGTACACACACGACGCTCGGCTTCTAAGAAAGTCGTCTTGGCAGTTTTATTTTAACAAGTAGTCAAATTCCCATATAATCAGCCAGGTGCATGATACATTCTCGGTCGTTTATTCATAAGTTTACTGGATTTTATCTATGTATATGTTCCATGAGGATAAAAGATAATGTAATAATCACATACCGTTCCTCGTTAAAACTCGGTCGATTTCTAAGAGAAAGTCGTCTTGGCAGCTTTATTTTAAAAAGTAGTACAGTTCCCATATAATCAGCCAAGTGCACGATATTGTACATTCTCGGTTGTTTATTCATAAGTAGTAAAATTCCCATATAATCAGCCAAGTGCATGATGTATGCTCGGTTGTTTATTCGTATAAATCAATTTTTTATTTACGTATATAAATTTCATGTGACGATGAAAAATATAATAATGCATTACCTCTCTTCTTTAAAAGCACGAATAGAAGAAGCAAAAAAGGATATCTCTACGATATCATTTTTATAACGTTGTTAATGTACTTGCACATTTATGTCAGTTGCCTGTTGTTTGATGTCTAGAAAGCATTATACATGCGCGGTAAAGTATAATAATATCGCTGATGAGTGTGTTAGAAATTTAGTAACATCGGTTTTAGGATCGGACATGTAAAGTTTGAAGTACTCGTTATCCTCTTTCGTACGTTCGCCATGCAACTTTTCGAAACATCGTTGGTGGGTTTGAATCTACATATCGTTTTATTCCATTCGCGCGGTACAAACTCATTCCGGATAACTTTGCCACGTTGGAGTGGTCTCTTACGTATCTTTAAAGCATAAATACGTGTTTATCGCTGGCAAAATACGATGATAAATTTCAATGATTTACATAATACCGTGTAAAAAGGAGACGTATAGCTATATAAATTATTTTTCTCAAATTATTTCACGAATGTACAATTAACTTACGAGCTTGTGTCAATCAAATGTACAATATATTCAGTTCACAAATTTTACTATAATGTCGCAAAAGTTATTTCTGCATAATTCTAATCTAAAACATTTATGCGGGCAGAATCAGCAGTTTCTGAGCACAATAGCTGAGATTTTCTGTTCGTCAAATATCTTGTTCTTCTTCGTGAAATGAGAATTGTATAATAATAAGAAAAAAATATAAAAAGAAAGATAAAAAAATATATAAAGTTAATTACTTTCTTAATTTGATAAATTATTATTGTTATCGTTAGCGATATTTTAACATCTTAACATAGCGAATTCGATCGGAAAAACTTTATGTTAATATCGCAAAGTTTAATCACGTTGAGAAGAAGCATTAGGCCAATATATATGAACGAGCATCAATATCGTCATTTATATAATTACAAAGATAATGAGCTAATGGGAGCAAGTAGATCAACTACTTATTCTACCACAAATAAACAAGTGTAAAATGTTGAAAGTAGGTGAAACCTCGTTCTGGCATGCGGTTTGAATTTTGTAGAGGATGAAAACGGAGCAATTTGGAAAATTAGCTCTCGTCCCCGGTGACGTTCGGTAGGTCGGTGGCGTATCTTCGCCTGGAGACGTCATGTCTCGTGAGATCCTACCGCAGGCATCGCGTGTACATCGCGGTGGTTTCGCGGAAACTGCATCAGGATAGACGCATGCGCGCTGATCGCGGCCTCCCCCCGGTCACGGGGGGTGGCTGGACGAAAGGCACGAAAGAGCGAAGGGCGGGAGAGAGCGGGGGCGACTAAGACAGACTGTGAGGAAGGCGCGAGCGAAGAACGAAGAGGCCGGTCTCAACAACGGCGCGAAATAGATGCGGCGGAACGAGCGAGAACGTGCCGAGAGGACAATCGGCTAAGGGGGAAAGCGCAAACGAAGGGCGAAGACGAAGACCCGATGTAATGAGAACCCAATGTAAACGAAACGACGCACACAAGGGACGTAATCGGACGGAGAATGAATATCTTAGATGATATAAACGTAAAACTGTAAAATGATAGCAAAGACATGGAAAAAGGAGGAAATAAGGAAATTAACAGATTAGAAAAAGAGTGTGGATGTGGAAAGATGAGAGATACGAAAGATGATATGTTAATGAGAAAGTTGAAGGTAAGAAAAGCTTTTAAATAATATGAAAAGGTGACGATTTGGCTCTAAGATAACAAAGATGTGTAAAAGGAAGCAAATAAATGAATTAAAAGATAGACAAAAGATGACGTTAAGGCAAGGAGGAGAAGAGTGTGAGAAATGTGCAGATGAAAGGATCACACGGATATATCCCTCTGTTGTGTTAGAAAGCAAGAAAGTAAGTGAACGTGTCGGTCGAGTTTTCAGCCGAGCCTGGAGAGACGAAGAGAGTGGGATAAGAAAACGGCGACGAGAATCGGTCGGGCGACTTTCTACCTTGGGAAGGCAGCCAGAGCTGACTACCACCGTCTAGCACAGCGCCTAGAAAAGGGGGTGGGTGCTTTCATCCGCGGAACTGGGCGCGACTAACCTCTATCGATCGTAAGAAGACTTCCACACCTACGAACCTCACACTTCCTCGCGCCGCGTCCTATACTGGGTGGATCGCGTATAAATAAATAAACCGGCCGAGGCACCTGAGCGGCTGCCCATCCGCGTGATTGCACGCAGCGTTCCATTACTCATGCTACTTCATAGCTTCCCGGTTGATTTCGCACCTCGTAAGTTCTTCTCGCGTCTGATAGGTTACTCAACTTCCACGCTTATAATGGAAACGTATATTTAGATCAACATTAATACTATTAAATTATATTAAAGTGTAGCAGAGTATTAATGAGATTTAAGTAAAAGATACTTAAAAGAAATTGTTACGTGCAGCTTTGAAGGTTTAGAAAATTGCGTGGAGCACTTGTATTTTCTATACTACGATATATTTTTACTTGATGTCAAATCGTATCTCTTAATCTTAATTTATTTTAATTGATATAATTTATAATCTTCTTCTATAAACGATGTTTAAACGTAAAGGTGATAAAGTGTATTCCGGGACTGTCGTATACTTATTTATAACATTGTTGATCAACTTTATAAAACGAGGTATCTAATCTTTTTTATAACAATAATTATTTAAGTAGTTTAATACGATAACAAGTGGTCGATTATTCTTTTATGAGTGTAACGTGTTCCGTTTCTGTAAAGTGGTCGGCTATTAATTACGACGCTGCACGTCTGCAGCGCGCGTTGCACGTAGGTGCATAAAAACCGGGGTTGAAGCGTTCTTAAATCACTTTATGCGAGCGCACGTCGTGTCGCCGCGACGACTCGTGCTCCCGGCGAGTCGGTTGGCGTTCCTCGCCACATTTAAATCCCTTTATCTTGGACCACCCGTTGCATCCGCCAGATTCAAAGGTCGGTTTTGCAGAACCGCGGCTTCGTAAGAAGCGCAGCTTCGCCGTGCTGGTTCGCGACATAAGAACATCACCGGTGGTGGTGGCGGCGGTGGCGGTGACGGCGGCGGCGGTGGTGGCGGCGGCGACGACGGCGGCGGCGGCGGCGGAGGCAGTAGTGGCGCAAAGGGGCAGCTGGGGGTGAGAAGAGTGGCGGGAGGGGGTGGCGAGGGTTGAGACGGGAAACTAAGTTGTATTGATCCTAGGCTGCAGGGGTGGAAAACCAGGCAGGGTTAGTACGTGTTCTTAATCGCCAAGTGACCGCCCTCTCTCTCTCTCTCTCTCTCTCTCTCTCTTCTCCTCTGCCTCCGCCACCTTCGCCTCTTCCTGTTTCTCCACCTTCCACCCGCTTTCGCCCCCTACCTCCATTCGGCCGTCGCCACATCCGACCGGCTAAAGGGACTTCTCTTCTCGCCCTCGAGAATCGTGCATCCCCTCACTCCCCCACGGAATCGCCGACGCCATTCGGCCGAGGGATTGTTTCAGGATTAGGTAAGGAATCGCGGCATTGTTCGTCGTTCTGCCGTATAAAGTTATTACGCGGAACGACGAGTCGCGTCTTAAATTGCTCGTAAATAGAAATAGATTTATGTGATTCATGTCCCTGTTGACAATATTTAAATTCTTTTCATTTTATTAATTGGTTAATTCAATTGCGTTCAACTCTTAAAGATGAAATGTCCATAGATGGAAAAGAAATGTGCTATTTACTCGAATAACTCTCGCTATCTCTTGTCCGAGTAAAAAAGTTCACGTTTTAATAGCGAGAAACGAAACGGACTAATATATTATTTCTATTTTCGACACGAATATTTTATTCGCAGCGCGTCTGCTGTATTTTTGTATGTTACGTAAGTTAATATTAGTCGCTTTATTATTATCCCGCGTTCTATAATGGCAACTACTTTTTATATAATTTTTTATGCGGTTTTTTTTTCAACGACAGTCTCCAGTCTCACCCTCGGCCACAGACAGTTTTTTTTTAACGCGTCCTACGCCTTCTTTTATAAGCGCGTCTAACGATAGACACGGCCTTGAAACGATTGCAGCTGCAACGACGGCAGTTTCGAATTAATTAACAGTTCCTAGGCAAGTTTAATAGCGAGTTTAACCGAACTTTTAGACAATCGTTTTAGATTGGTCCGTTGTTTTCCGCGTTATTGCTGTGACATATACGAGGGTCTCGTACGAAGTTCGAATTAAACTATCGCACGTTGTTCCTCGGCGGAGCGCGGAGCGCTAAATACGAGCTTACATCTGCAAGCCAGAAATTCCAGTTTATCTTCTGAATTCCTGACCGAACACTTTTCGTACAATATACTCCTCGTCTCCCGCGCGTTCTCGCCGCGCGTTTAACAACGTAAACATGACTATTTAATTCCCAATCCTTTTATCTCTAATCCTTCACTCTACATCGAAGGTATATGCCTCGCGTATATCAACGAAACGAAATCCGGCATCGAGCAGCCATTAACGTTAGAGACGCGATATGTCCGGAGAAATTTTTCGTTATTAGTCTTTCGACTATGGTAAACGTGTAATATCGTATCAAGTCTCGTGTACCGTGAATGATAATGCGTAATGCTAACATGAAAATTCATAGTCGCATCGCCCCGGGCATTCACCGGATTTGATGCATTTAACATATCGCAAATACGATACATTACAAACATTCCTTATTACATCATGTGAAATAACGCGCTTTCCTGTCCGATATCCTAATTTTTTTAGCGTAATTTTACAAAAAAAATTCTTTTTTCCTTGCAAACAACTAAATTTGTTTAAATCACATTTTTCGTTTTCTGTTAATACACTCGTGTCGTTTCGCGCTTTCGAACGATATTCGATTTCGCTCGAAGGAAGACGTGATAGGTAGTTCGAGAAGCTGACACGTCGTGTCAGTCAGCATATTATGTCACTTAAAATTCAAAATGGTGAAAGACACGCGGCGAGATGTCGGCATTAATTGGATTCTACCGAGACTCGTGCGTTACCATCGCGCTGACTGGATAGGAAGGATGACGTGAAGGGGTGAAAACACTATTAACGAGTACATCCGGCCGTTGTGCTATAATTCGATACCATCGCGCGCGGAAAAGACTTTTAATATTTGTGACGCGATGACAATTAATCGTTTTTTAATCATTTCCTTATGGGAAATGTGACTTCATTATCGAAATAAATTCTATTTGCATAACATAATATTCGATATTCAGACACCTTTTCCAACTGTTGATGCAAATTTCATTATATAAAACATTTATAAATTATTTATTTGAATAAATATGTAGAATAAATGGGCTGGGTTGTAATTAGTCAAAAAGTTAAATAATAATGTTAAAAAGTTAATACCTTTTCACTTAATTTGATTAAAATTTAATTTTTAACTAGTTATTTTTGAAACACAAACTTTAATTATTAATTTTTTTCTTAAAATTATCTAAGTAAAAGAAAGAAATTATAAAAGAAACAATATATTCCTACGTAAGAAATAATTTTTTTTTATTTCATGTAAACTTAATTTATTAGTAAAATATTACAAATTTGTTTGCTGATTCATATTATAATTGCTTTGAGCTATCTAACTTTAAAAAAATTACGAATTTCTAATTTAATATGAATACTTTTACTTTTGAAAATCAACTTTTAAATTTAATTTAATTTAATCTTAACGTAACTTTTAACTGAGATAGTATTTTATTCATGTAACTATTAACGTAACTAAATTAATTTTGTGAGCCATTAACTTTAACTTAATTTAGTTAAAAAAATATATTAATTTATTCAATGTGGTAAAATTATACGTATACTTATAATGCTCGAAGATATAATTTTGTGGTTTTTAAGATTGTTAAATCAATTTCGTAGTTACTATACATATGAGATTTTTAATAACTTTAATGCAAAATTATTAAAAATCTCGATAGTTAAATTAACAAAGCATATGATTGTACGAAATAACATTTTCTCAGATCGGTCTTGAACCGGTTTCTAAAGAAGAAATTATCCCACGATCCCCTTGACTTCTCCAAAATGTTTCCCTCCTGACAGGAGAAGTATCCTGCTTCGAGATCCGGATCTTGCGGTCCAGAGGCTTTACTATTTAGAAGATACCCGGTGGGATTTCAATTCTGATTGTATAAGAGAACAACATCTCAGTCACTTTTATTCGATCAACTAGTATTTTGAATAGATAAATGGACAGATCTAAAATTACTATTATTTTATTATTCAGATTAAGCATCGGAATAAATAAATCATTGAAAAGCAATGAAATAAAGAAAAATTAATAACGAAGTATTTTATTGGTGTTTATTAAATTATAATAATTTTCATTAAATAATTTAATGAAATGATATCAAATTAATGAATCTGATTTCTCGTATACATAGTACAGTGCATTCTTCGTATGGTACAACACGAGTCGCACGTCATTAATTTCATTAAACTGCGGTCGTGAAATCGTGTAAACAGACTTTCAACATTTTCACAACGCAAATTAAGTTAGTAATCGCACGTAATGATTTTGGCCGCTACATCGGAAGTGATCGATATCAATCGTCGGGAGGAGGGAGGAGGGGGTTATCGAGTAAAATTCGCTGCCATCCAGGCTGAATCGTGCTGGATGCTGCGTTGCAGCCACGTTGATCGCATAATTTCTCGCGGTGCAACGGTAATATTTCCGGCTTGTCTCATTGCGTGGCCGCGGCGTAGTTCGGCCGCAAACAAACCCCGAAACAACAATTGATTCCGGGGAACACGTCGCGTCGCACACCGTGTGCAAAACACCGAACAACGGGTTTTCTTGCTCGCCATTGGACAGGGGGCAGGGCCGCGCCAGTCCGGAAATTTACGGGATTGTATCCGCGCGAGTATCTTTTTGCTTGGCAACGACACGACTTTGCTTCGTCGTTAATTACACGCTGATAAGTTCCTGACCTATGGCGGAAAAGGGAGAGAGAAAGAGAGAGAGACAAGGAGGGTGAGATAGAGAAATCAGTGACGAGGCAGGATAACTCATAGTCTGGATTTTTTGTTTGTATTGTATTTTCAATTCAACACGCGAAAAATGTTTTAATCATATAAATCAAGATGTTTACTTCGTTCAGATATGCGCTCAGCTGTTACTGTCGCTATTAAAATTTATCCGTTACATTTCTGTAATAGATCGCGAAAATTATTCCTCAGAATCACGAGAGGTCACATCTAAGGAAAAAAAAGATATACATATATTTTTTAATTATAAATTATATGCTGTTGTAGAGTTTGTACATTTTTCTTCACTTTTACATTGTCCTTTTTCCAGGAAAATTGTTCAGGAAAATATAATTGGAGTGTTGGTTGAAACGAAAGTGATATTTCTGCGTGGAAAGAATGATTTTGAAGTGTATAAAAATTAAGTTACAAATCTGAAAATAATTTTGTTAGACTATCGAAATAATTGTGTCGGATATTCAAGTTAGCTGCTATTAAGGCGATGCTGGACCAGTCTCTATATGTGTATATTTTTGTGCACAGATAACTCCTAATTGGTTTTACAGATCACAAAATCCTTTTAAACAATTAAAGTAGTGACAAAAACACACCTCGCTAGCTATAAATAAATACGAAAAACGAAAGTTGATTAAAAAATTATAGTTTAATTATCGGCTTCTGCAGCCGACTCTTGACAATACATACCCATATAAAAGTTTTAGACATTGTGTGTATGAAATAAGTAGCTAGCGAGGTGTGAATTAAATCAAAGAACAATACGGTGCTTGCAAAATAATCTTAGAAGCTTTAGTATAAAAGATATAAATGTATGAAAATCGGTTATGTAATTTTCACGTGTATTGGTGCAAAGAGCAGAAATTGGGTTCATTGTAGTTCAAAGATCTTGCATTAGAGGCGCTGAAGTAAAAAAAACAAGGACAGATGAGTGCGTTTGACAAAATGCGCTAGCCTATTCCCCTTACTCTTCGCCTCACGCGCGACTCGGAGTTCGTCGAAAAAAAATCTACAGCAATCTGCAGTACCGACGTCAAGTGAGTTCCACCGTCAGTCCAGCATCGCCTTAATGTCAAAATTATTTGCAGCTTGACTCATGCTTGAGCTTCCTACATAATTATTTTGATGGCCCAACAAAATTATTTTTCAATTATTTTTGAATCTAACTACATTTTTAGATATTTTAGCAAATCGTTCCTTGCGTGTGTAAGCAGAGTAAGATAGATGACACAGGAATGGTATTTTTGTGAATTTTATTTCATCCCTCGAAGATTGTTTTGCTGACGTGTCATTTGCCATCGCTCACGTTTAGCTTCCGTTTAACTGTTTTAACTGTCTGTTCGTATCCGACGGTCATCGAGTTCTCGGAAAATCTCATTCTCCTGCCGAATGTCAGGCGAATCTTAATCGCCCGCCGGAAATACGCTGCGAGATGTATAATACTCGGTAGGAAATGACGTCATCACTCAGTGTAACGTTAGAGAGAGGTACAGAGAGAGAGAGAGAGAGAGAGAGGAGAGTGAAGTGTGTAGCGAGAGGGCGAGACGATGGAAGCTATGCGAGACAGGAGAAAGCTAGGTATATATATAGAGAGACAGAGAGAGAGAGTAAGAGGAGAGCGAAGGGGGATTTTCGCGAAATCCTGGCAGGTAGCATCGGCTGAGTTATGCTCGTATTTCCCGTCAACACATCCGATGATGTCTACGGTAATGTAACCGAAATGTATGAACGTTTCGTGCTGCCACATTTGCACGGTAAACCTCCACCGTTACGATCAGCTGGCGAGTATGTGTTGCGTGAAGCCACGCAGGGGATCGGGAAGCCACATGGAAGCCGACCCTCGAATGTAAAGATGGAGAAAGAACGCCACGTTTTGCGTCACGTGGTAATATCAGAATTAACAAGTTTAAAAGCACAAAATAATCTACAAACGTCAAGTTTAAATTTTAAAAAATATTATTTTAAAATATTTAAAAAAATAACTTTGGAAAAAGTTAAAGTTATTAAAGATACGTTAAAGTCCTAAAGATGTAGCAACTTTGTAAGTATTACTAAAATAAATATGTCAGTAAATAGTATATTGAATAGATAGATAATATAAATGCATATTACTCAGTATTATTTAGATACTTGGATTTTTTTAGTCAGTATTTCGATTTATGATGCGCCGTAGTTAACATTTTTTTTCCAAGCGGATCGTTGGTAAGTTTTTGTTGGAAGCCGCTTCCGCATATTTTTTTTTTTTTTTTTTTTTTTGTTCGAATACATTCCTCGATGTGACCGATGGATCGATAGTATTTTGCTCACTTTCTCCGAAAAATAAACGCTGAACACGCGGGAACGAGAGGGAAGAAGGGTGAACCGGGTGGTGAGTTCGATTCTCTTTCCGCCCCACCACCGGCTTTTCCCGCGGAACAGCCGCATGCGCCGTAAAAAAGCACGGCCGCTACGAGTTTCGTTTCACTCTTCGGGGTTCGTCTACCCATTGCCCGATAAAAAAGCTCCGCTTGCGCGGCTCTCGTTCGTCGCGGACATAACTGTTCGTCCGCGGTTCGTGTCTTCATCGTCATTATCATCGCCGTCGTCTTCGTTGTTATCTTCGTTGCACAAACGCCTCGTCATCGTCGTGCGATTTTCGTCTCGTGTTGTTTCGAGGGAAGAAACGAGACGACTGATAGTCGAGAACGAAGAAGAAGAAGAAGAAGAAGAGTGCAGCGGGGCTTCGTGCCGACAGGGATGTCGCGATGCGAAGAAAGAAGTGCATCCATACGGGTGTGGACGGATGAGAATGGGACGAGGAGGTGGGGACGCTGCGACGGACGGTGAGAGAGAGTGTTAAGAAGATGAAAATCCGGCTCTGGATGCTAGGAGCGGTGTCTTTCCACCCGCCACCTACGTACGTTTCGCTACAATCGTCGTGACCGACGTCCATGGTGGCTTCCAGTACGTCGGCGATAAGGGTTGCTTCTCGGTGGAAAGCCGTGGGGTGAGAACGACGTACAGACCACGCCTCTTGTCTAAGGTTACCCCCACCGACGACCTGAACTCTCTCTCGCTCCCTCACAGGTCTCTCCTCGCGCGCGCGGGGAACCTAAGATTTTTCCACTTTGCTCCCCTCGCCCCGCTTTTCCACCCTTGCCGTTGTTACCCTCTTTGCTTCTTCCCCCTCTCCCCCTCTCCTTCTCTCTGTAGCTCTCGGCCACCTCCCCCCCGTCCGCTTCCTTCTCCATGGTAGGAGAGTACCGACTCCCCCTTCTTCTATTGATCCGGCACTAAGGCGGTTTCTTGCGCCCTCCGGAGACCGCTACACGGATCTCGCAACGCCGCCCGAAAGCTTCGTCGTATCTTCTTTTTTTCTTCGTCCCCTACTTCACACTCCGTAACCTTGAATGTTCCCTCCGCCAGCGCTTTTTTGCACGTTTCTCGCCTTTTGGCACATTGTCCAGCGCTTTCGAGCTTTCCGCACGTAATGTAGTATACGCGTGTATAGATGGCTTTTATACAAAGAGACAAACGCTTCTCCGTTCATCTTGATAAACCGGCTCTTTGGTGAAAACATTTTACGATTAAATGTGCATGTACTTACGCGATTACACTCGTATACTTTTAATTAATGTCTGATAAGTTGACTTTACTTTCTCGCTATCTTACAAATATGTAGATTGTTGGAGCAAGGTTTATGCATCTCTTGCTTTTAAACGCACAAGTTCCAGTTTGTCAAGACTTTATACACGTCAGGATTGTAATTTTAACCGTATTGTGAGATGAATTTGTGTATTTTGTGTAAGGGAGACCTTACACAATTTTCTACACCTTCTCAGCACGCGTTTTCCATTGGAACTGTCGACATTTCAGACTAGATCGCTATAAGATCGCAACGATTACGTAGAATGTTCCATGGTAGTTCCATAGATACGCGTATATAACACGGTCTATGTTCTATGGTGAATGAGCATGGGGTGTGGGTCGCGCGCGGGGCGGCGGGGAGGAGGGGAGAAAACGGGAGGAAGGCGGGCTTGAGCGGTGCTTTAGCCGGGGGCTGTTAAACACGGCGGGTCTTATCGGTAAAACTGTTCTGTACAGGACTACCACGTCCAGCCATTGGCCGCGGGAGTATCTCTGGCCTTATACTCGTTGTCTGCTAGATATGCATGCGAGGTACATTACGCGACGTTAATGCCCGCGCGCTAAAATCGTTCGTAGGAAGCGAAGACTCGCTGAAACCCTGTAAACCCTGTCGAGACGTTGCTTAAACTGTCACGCTCGCTCGCATCGAGGTCAGACAATCTGATTTTTGGTCCGAGCGCAGCATCGGACGACGGAACGTCTTTCCATCTGTATACGCGGCTGCGTCGCTGAACGACTTTTAAACTTGAACAATTTTTCAATTCAACTCGCATTAGTCGTGGGGATATCAAAATATCTCTTGTAACTGCGAATAGATGGAAATGGTATTACCTGCACAAAATCATATTTTGAACATAAAATGCCTTTCGAAATTGTAAATATCATGATGTTTTAATTGATAGAGAGAAAATGATAGTATTTTTGTATGTTGTTCATTTCTTTTCCTTTCTATTGCCATTTAAATAATAGTCGTTACTATTTTAATAATAATTATATCGTGAAAGAATGAGAAAAGAATGTCTTAAATTAAATGAATTTGTCCCTGAATCGCTTCGACTTTGCATCAGGTAAACAATCAGATATCTATTTGATGCGAGTCCGTTCGACTTTTCGAGCATTTAAAGGAAGCGCCCGATTGTGGAGAGTGGGCGCTTCCAGTGAAGAAACTTCAACAAGTTTCCTAGGAATTGTTCCAGTTTGCACAATTGTCCATAGTGCACAATCAGCCATTCGACGTTTTCCTTATCTGGCGTTGATTGTGATTGAATTTTCTCGCTCTTATTGTAGAGACGTTCGTGACATTCGCGATCAACCGGATTAATTTATTTAACTTGATCAATCTTTCTTATTTCAACTTTTGTGCAATAATTTTAACTGTAATTTTATTTTTATTAGAATATTTGCGATAAGATTCGTAAAGATATGCATGTAAAAATTAAACGTTAAAAAATAAAAAGTTGAAGAAAGCTTACGGAAAAAAACATATATATACATATATGTAGAAAGAGAGAGAGAGAGAGAGAGAGAGAGAAAAGAAGAATAAATTTTCTTCAGCTTTAAAATCTTCAGCCGAAGAAAATCTATGTTTTTCTCTCTATATATTTTTGACGTAAGCTTATTTTAATTTTTCAATTTCTACATACATATTTTTACGAACTTACATACAAAAAATAAGACAAGTAATTTCTTCTTCAAACCTTTCCTCGTTCGTTCGTGTTTCGTCCGTGTAAACCCCGGCCTTAATCTTTAGCGACGATTTAAATTCTTATCACCTCATTTGATGTGCGTCGTTTCGAGTGTCGGGGTGATACGCGGACGCGGCGAATAATGCGAGCGCGAGCAGCCGAGTATATAGGCAGGATCACTTATAAGCCCCGAGCTTGTATATATGTATTCCTGGGTAGCCTTTCTCGGCATTAGGTAGTCGGGCTAAGGCCTTAGAGGTCTCCTGGCAACCAAGCCTATCAAACTATCTTACGGTCTAACCCTTACCAACCCCTCCCCGAAACCTTCCTCGACCCCCTGGAATCTCACTTCGCCCTTAACGACCGACCCCATGAGAGACACGGCGAAATTGAGAAAATTATCCTGCCCCACGTTATGCGGAGACGATGACCACGGGGTTCTCGGCTCTCTCCCTCCCCTCTGATACGATCCGACACATAGACAGGAGCTTATAGAGACCAGCAAGAAGTCCTGCGGGATCGCTGGGGAAACTAAATGGCCGACGAGTCGGCTGCCATCTTAGTTGCGAATTAAGGAAAGGGTAGTTCGACCCTAGTAGATAGACGCACCCTTGAAACGTTCGAAGGGGTAGCCGATATAATTTGGATTCGAGGGGCATGACAGCGTCCATTTTTGTGCATTCACATTTTTGTTGTGAATTTATGTTTACTATTAGAACAAAATAATTACAACTTTTTTTTATTGAATTAATGACAACAATTCGGTTGATGTTTGTATTTGTGTAATTTTGATAAAGTTTTGTTAGTTACTGTCGATTCACCAAATATTGCACTGTTAACTTATTAGTGACCTACATTTGTTGCTTTGTGCAAATGCAGAATATACATCAGGCTCAAAGTAGCGACCACCGTATTCGATAAGCATTAAAGAGCGTTAAAGAGATGGAGGCAATCGTCGAAACGTTTTTAGAAGTTTAGAGGAGTAATTAATACCTCTTGTGTTCGATTATCTTTGAAAGATCGATAAGATTGGTTTAAATATTTCTTTAATAGACTGATTATATTAAGTTTTAAATTACTGAATATTGTATAATAATTGAAGTTAAAATTGATAGAAATACTGGGAATTAATGATTTTTTAAGTCAGTTAACAAAAAATTTTTGTTCTATTTTGACTCGCATTTTATCGCTTACTTTTGCTTATTTTTCGAAAAGCTGCAAAATTCGAAGCTATATTATAAAAATGGCTATATTGGTAAGAAAGACTTTTTGTATTTATGTTTCCAAATTTTTATTTTTAGTTTTTGTTTGAGAAATATAATTCAAAAACGAAGTGGTACGAAGTCAGTCTTGGCGACCTTCTTTCACTAATTTGTATTTTTTAAAGCGGAGGCTATCTTCAATTATCGTAAAGAGAATAGGATGAAAACGTCTTGGGACGTGGTCTGAAAATGCCGAACTTGCGACACGTAGACAGAAACTCTCGTGACGAGTTCCGAAATTGCCAGCTATTTATCCTCCAAGCCAAAGTTTCGTACTCAATGATCGCAGTGTTTTCGCGTGCACAATGAGAAGTCGTAGTCGTTAACTCGGTCGGTGCACTCGTTTCGCGGCGCGCGGTGTGGGCGAGTACCGAGTGTGGGCCGTGAGTCTGCACTCGCGCGAGCTGATCGTGGGAGGGACGCCGAGGACCAAAAGGGTCGGTCTGTCGTCATTCTAGTATGGTTACAGCGGGCGCGGAGCTTGACAGAAGTTGTAAACTTTATGGTAAACCGTGGCGGGGCGACGCCGGCCACGGCCAGTAAATGGGGAAGGTGCCGCACCGTGCAGCGCCGTGTGCTTAATCCAATCCGGAGTTTGTTCTTTCGACGATCGACGTAATCACCGGCCTCACGTAGTTTCCAACCTGGCCTGGCCTTCTCCTGCATCGTCTCCCTCCGTCCCCATTCCTCTCAAGCGACCGACCGACCGACCGACCTAACACTTCGCTCTAAGGTTCCACCTCCGGCGTATGTACCTCGTTTACGAGTGTTTGTCGATGCTCCAGCTTCGGGATCATCGAGGTGGTAATGGACGTTCGCGCCCACCAAGCCCTCAGAAAACATCAATGACTCTAGAACTTTGATAGTAAAAGACTTTACCCATCTCCGAATTTGAAGAGAGCGAAGAGAAAAAGTACTCCTGCCATAGTACTTTCGAAAAACAGTAATACTAGCAATGCGACGTCTGAAATTTTACGTTAGAATTCTGATAAAAATAAAAGTCGGAGCGTAAGTCTAATGCGAGGGGAGAATGACACAAAATTAACGAAAATTCTAAGGGGCATGAATTAGAATAGCGGAACGTAAAAAGAGTTTTAAGAGTACACCTCTTTTTCTGCTTCAATTTGCGCTACCTAAAAGTTTCGTTTACGCTTTCATCATTCTCCCCTCACATTCAATCTACGCTTTTGTGTACTTTGTTTACTTTTTGCCAGGATAGACATTAGAAGACGTTAGGTTTTCTCATTTGATAATTGTGATATTTTTTTTCCATTTGCAATTAGCGTCGATCTAGTCCCTATTTAATTTGTCGATAAAACGTCGATCAGCTGAACTTTAAACGAAAAGAAATTTAATTTCCTAGGTGAACGACTGAACAGCCTTTAATACCTACGGAATTATCGAATAACAAATGTCGCTCGATACGCTGAGTGACAATTAAACATGAAGCGATCTATTTATGTTTTATGTGAGAATGATGAACTCTTGTTTGTTTTATACCTAATCCTCTTCATCATTTTATTAATATGTTAAACATGCTGTCTATATTTGATCAGTTTCGCCTATATTTAATCAACGCCACTTAATACTACTTGATTACTACTTTTTTTATCTTTTCTTAGATTTTTAATTGTGGAAAAAGTGCAGCATAATTAGTTAAAACATATTTCACCGAGGTTGATACAGTTATAATTCGTAAAGATTCTAGCTGGATTGCATATCTAACGCAGCTGCAGAGACTCTTCGCGGAACTCTACGGGGAATTCAGTTAGCTATAGCGACAGACT
Source organism: Solenopsis invicta (assembly GCF_016802725.1). Lineage (NCBI taxonomy): Eukaryota > Metazoa > Arthropoda > Insecta > Hymenoptera > Formicidae > Solenopsis > Solenopsis invicta. Next base: position 3,114,835 of record NC_052667.1, read on the forward strand.
ACCTTCGTTCGGGGTGTTTCGCCCGGGACGCGATTAATTATGGGGCTCCTTTTGGGGCTGCGAACCTCGAGGCTTTGAGCTCAGTCGGGAGAGCGCGGCGCGTGTGGGATGGGAAGTATAAGATACGCTCAGAACCAACGTAGACACCCGGCTTAGCTTCCTCGAGTATTAGATCAATAATTCTAACCTCAAACTGGCTCGGTCACGGACGTCGAACGCTCGGATGTAACTCGATATTCCTTCGTCCTGAATATTACTTCATACTCGGTATCCCTAAGGGCGATTTAATAATTTGCAGTAAAACCGGATGTGTCGTTATTCTTTAATCGCTACATGCGTAATGCGCTCAAATGCCGAAAGATGAATGATCGAAATCCGGAAGTAGAAAGGAGGAAGAATACAATTTTTATAATGTACGAAAAATATAGTTATAGTAAAAATAAAAAAAAGATTCACACAAAATAAAAATAAAAAAATAAAATTTCTATAAATCTAACATAGAATAATTGGCTTACCATGATTTGTAGTAGAAACGAGAAAATTGTTTGTTTTATCGATGAGACTCTTCAGCTAGTAGCTCGTATATTGTAGCCCGACTGGAGGAGTCGCCAAATTGTGCGAATGATCGCTCCTGGATGACAGGATGAAAAACTGCATGATGATGATGATGATGATGATGATGACGATGAATTTAATGCGCGACGGGTCTCCACAAGGTTCCTCGGTGAGAATCTTCGAATGTCAGAAAGATGTTTTACGATCCGTAGGGATGCCGCGCGCCGCCGTAATTTCAACGATCGTAAATTTCGAGAGTTGCCCGCCCGGGAGAAAAACTGTTTTATGAGCAGGAGGGATGCTGCGTGGACCGCAGCATCCTCGATACTGACCGACAGACCTAGATTTTCGTCTCTTGAAATACGCGGAACCAGCTCGCGGGTTACCGCACGCGTGCAATTTGCGATGTAGAATTTCGGTCTTTAGATTTCGAGAACCTGCCGCCCCTCTTTACGGGATCTAGTTTCTTCTCCGCCGAGAGAACACATGCAGGAGATCACCATTGGTCCAGGCTTACCGTGAGAACGTGCAGCGGTCAAGTAGCGAGATGTCGGGAAGCCGCGGCGCGGAACAGGTTTTCTTCTCGTTCAATATCACGTAAACGACGTAATTTATTCACCAATATGACATATATACTTTACAAAACCTTCAGAGATAGTGTGTGGCGAACTTCTTTGTGTTTAATTTCTTTAACGACACGCGCAGATGCGTGGCGGATATTAAAAATATGAAAGGAGAATTTGCTACATCGATAAATCTGTACAAAAAGTACAGAAATATTTCTAACGAAACAAAATATAAGATATATTTAATAAAATTTGAATAAAAATAATAAATAATTATCCATTTCTTTCTATCGTCCTACTTATAGAACAGCATGTCTTTTAATTTTTTTTCCGTGAGTATATAATATTTTTTAAAAATAATTGTTTTTTAATTATAAATTAATGGGTCAGTAATTATAAAATACGGTAATTATCAAAATTTTTATAGACTTGGCCATGTAAAATGAATTAATTTAGAGATATGATTAGATTTAAAGATATGCTAGTGAAAACGGTAAGCGGCTACTTGGGTATTATTATTTATTATTGCAATGCGACTTCGTAATTGCGGAACACAATTTGCATAATGTATTTTTTGTAAAGTAAGTTAATATGAAGATGTTATTGAGACCTAGAACATGACAAGACGAGTATTGCTCGAGTCATATATACGTTATCGTCAACCCGGTCCGACCAGTTTCATCCCCTGGACCTGATTTAAGGGATACGTTCTTCCGCATGATAATCGCTCATCTCGTGAGATGACCGACGGTCATCGGTATCGTGAGAAAGCTTCGCAATTCTTCAGAGCAGTTCTCAACGAAACAGGTTTTCGAAAATTTGGTCCAGGGCTAGATCGCGTATTCTCATCCATCTCGTTTCACTTTGTTAAGTGTGACACACTTCCGAGTTCTACAATAACGTATAAGCTTCCTTTATATTATTAACGTTGCAACGTTTAAAATTAGAATAATGCGGATTAAAAATTAGCATAATAATAATATATTACTTATTTTTTTGAGACGATAATTGTGACGTCGGATATCTGGCAAAATTGAGATACACACATATGCTTTCTATAGATAGATGTAGGCATTTAATTGATCCATTGATTTAATTTCTGAGGCATCGAGGCGAAAGAGGTCGTTAATAAAGATCGAAGGGTCGCTCTGTCCCTTCCAAATTTTCACTCTGTTTCTTCTCTCCTTCGCGCGTTATGAGTTTCTCCGAGGATTATACGGATCTATCGTTTGCGAAATCGTGTTACTACACATCGGTGTTTAAGCAACTAAGGGCTCGAGCTGCCGACGGTTTAGGGGCGTAATGTACGTATCATTAATCGAGCGTCAAATAACTTGGCGCGAAATGGAGTTCACCCTCAACGCCGGAATTTTCCGTAAAATGAAATCCCCGCATCGTCTCGACGGAAGTGGCAATTATTTCATACGCGCAATTAAATTCAGCGCCTACGCGTACTATCGTTACGATGCAAATGTGTACTTAAACTTGTGCGGCGATTTGACGTTTCTTTTCGTTTCTCTCACAGTATCGTTATACATTGAGTTCTCTACGTAGTTAGTTTAATAACGGCAACTCAGATGATGCAGATCGCATTGACGTCAGTATCGATATATTGCAGCATATGCATTTACTGCGCCCGATGGAAACTTATTCCACGGTTCCACGGGGCTCCGGTAACTTCAATTACGATCGGGTATAAATTCCATTTCTAGTCAATGGTAGTCACGAGACTCCAGCCATATTTGCGTGGTTTGCGAACGGCGATTACAGAGACCGCTGATTTTCCATGAATTTCGCGCCATGTGCAGAGAAGGCACGAAGACATTTAACTGTGTAACTCCGCACGTTGAAAGGTATCACGCTATTCACATCAACATCAGTGTGATTAATAGCATTAATCTTGAACATATAAATATATTAGACCAGCATTTACTTTCTACAGAAGTATTTTAATCAGTCGCACATGTACATTTAGATATTGCGCATAGATATAATTTCTACGCAATTTTTTAAGTAGAAAAAGTTTTACTTTGTTTCGCACTTGGGACAAGTCTGGTACGCGAATTAAAATATATAATCTATACAGATTTAATAAAAAAAAATATTTTATAAAAAATAAATTTCTAATTAAGTTAACTGTCATGGATCGATGAGGATTTCGCGCGCTTTCTTTTATACGACTACAAAGTGTCGCAGATATAGGTTGCAATTCGCTTTCTTTTCCAGTTTCCAATATCGAACCAGTTGGAAACACCGTGCGCGGTCTTTCCGACTCTCGCGACCATGTGACTGCATATCCCGCAGAGTCAATCGCCTTCTTCCCCTCTCGCCCGCCCAGGGGAGAACCGCGTAGTGGATAGCGACGATTGCAAGTCGGCAATTTAATACGAACGCGATAGTGTACGAAGGAGAGGACTCGAATGAAACTCCGAGTGAGGGTGGCGGAGGAAAGAGGGGAAGGTCGACCGGTGGGAACGACTGAGAGAGAAGATCTGGGTGGAAAACGGGAGCGGAGGGGGTGGTTGCCGGTAGTGGAGGCCGTGGTGTTTGGAGGTTAGACCGCAGTTACAATATCGCTTGATTAGAAATGTACATAGCGTATATGCGCGCGGGCCGCATATCCAGATGGTGGGTGGGCGGGTTGGGTCGGGTCGATGCCTGGGCAACTCCATAGTTTAATGCACGGACCGTGGAACTTGCAATAAGGAAGGGTGAACGGCGAGCAGGGGGTAGCCGCGGGGCTTTCGTGGAAGAGGAGGAGGAGGAGGAGGAGGAGGAGGAGGAGGAGGAGGAGGAAGAGGAGGAGGATGGAGAAGGAGGTAGAGGGTGGTTTGGTCGTGGGTGGCAATGGTGAGGAGGTGAGGAGGACTTGGGAGTCTCGCGGGCTAAAGGGGGGACAGTGCGGTGCGGAGTCTCCGTGCATACTCGCGCACACCTACGCAAACGATAGTTCCAGTCTGCGGCATAACGCGATCGCGCTACTTGCTCGAGGGTAGCCGTGGGGCCCTCCAGAGGCGAAATGCCTGCGTTGCTCTCGTATACCTTCGCATACCTTCGCATTTGAACTTACTCGCGACGCCAATCGGATCGCTGCCACCACCGCCGACATTCAGCTACCGATAACTCGAGATGCTCTTTCGCGAGATCTGCAGATGCATCGCGAACACGGATTATTGTCTTGTTTTATGACGACCCAGAAGTGGTTCACGTATACCGATGCTCAACGATGCTTTCTCTGTTATTTTTATAGCTATCTAATTTATAGCTTTCCAAAAATCCACTGTTAAGTATCAACCATCGTTGAGAAACACACATTTGAATTTTAAGTTAAGACTTTGTTAAATCGAAAAAAAAACATATAAAAGAATTCTTTTAAAAGTATACAGACATTTATGAACTTTTTTTTTAATGAATAAAACTAAAGATGCATAATTAGTTAAACTTTGTAGAAAAAGTATGTGCAAAAGTCACTAAAATAAACTTGTTTTATATATTAATTTTGCAGAACAATTTTGTAAATAATATTTTAACATTTCGATTTTTGTTATTACAGATTACAGTATAACGAAAAAAAAGAAAAATATTTTTATTGGCAACTCTTTTTCTTAGAAAGAGTACGAGAAATGTGAGACTCTTGCATCCGTTATCGCTGTATAAAGCAAGTAAGATGAGTTTTTACGAAGGTCATCTTTAAAAAGAGAGATATGCGCAGCTTGAGCTCTGCTTGAGTGCCATACTAATAATGAAGGCGACGATCCATATTCTCACGGTGCATTTAACGCTAAATGTGGTCGTATAATTTTTATCTCACATTGACACTGAACGTGATAATGATAAATAGATAAAACATCGGGAGAATTGAACGATCATATTTTATAAGAAACGAGTGCAGACACGATACATGTACTTTCGCGCAAGCGAAGAATAGGAATCGTAATTATAACTTGAAAAGAGATAGTTCGAGACCATTCTTCTACTGCGACCGTTGTTAAATTTTAAGCTGCTGCCGTTTTATATTTTAGTGTTCACTTTGCGATTTTGCCGACAGGGGAATGAGATCGAGATAAATATGATTTTGCAAACTGCGTAGCTCTGAAACGCGGCAAAGGTACCTCGCATGTCCATCCGTGCGGTATCAAGATAGTTCTGTATTAAAGCTATACCTGGTTTCTGGTTTCTGGTTTCTGGATCGGCTACGCCTAGACTCCGGCCGTTGCCGCTCTACACCGACGGAGTGCTCGTCCTCGAGGAATATTCAGCCATTCTCCCATTTCCAGCATCGCCTTTCCCGTTTCTCTGCGGCCGCGCCCCCCCTTTCCCGTCTCCCTCCTCTTATCCTCCTTTGCCATCTCCTCGATTCGACCAAAGTTTAGAGAGCTCGCGCTTGAGAGGAACGCCGAACGTCACTGCAATATCGCGTAGTGTTCCCGAAGAAGATGGCGGTCGCAACGTTGAACATGATTGCCAAACTCGGAATACCTCGTTCGTGCTCCGCTGCTCTTCAAATCAATACGAAAGGCTGATGGCAGGTTGAATATAGGTTTCCTCAGTTGGAGTCTCCTCACGTATCTATAAACTTCTTTCAGTTTCAAAATATTTCCTTTATCGCAGCAAAGTCATATTTTTGGAAAATTCACTAAACTACTCACTCTTAATAATAACGCGATCTCTCAACGAATGGTACGCGTCATTAGAGATTTTTGCTGATGTACAAAGAGAATATTTTATCTAATATTTTATCATTGTAGTTGATAGATTGAGGTATTATTGAAGTTATACGCGAAGCTTTAAATACTTGAGTACTTAGAAATCTTGAAACGGGAACCAGCGATCGCGTCGTTCTTCAACGCGGGAGCACGTTCAGTAAACGCAACGGACAAGTTTGAAAGGCCAATAATGCAAAAAGCTTATATCTGCGACGGTGCCGAGCGAGTATCTCCGAGAGTAGAGGTGCAAGACAAACGACGTTGTTTCCATGGGGGGATACCGAAAACAGCGGGCCGGGCCGGTTCCTAGCAGTTAATTAGCTGAATAATGCAGCGTTAATCTAGTCAAAATTGCATACATCTAGACCACGCATGTAGTTTCGTTCTGGCAAACTCACGAGTGTGGTTGTTCGCGCGCGGGCGTGTATGCACGGAACAGGATTCACTTTTGGTTGAACGCGAAGGGCATCTCTCGCCCCGTTATACATATTTCAGAAGCACCATTTGCGCGATAATTCTTTGTAGCCACGTGTGCCAATTGAATATTGATAGCGCAAACTGGGCTGCAGAGTAGAACAATTAAATTCGTTTCCGCCGTGAAATATACATTAGAATTTGAACAGTTAAATACCGAGTATGATTAGTCTCGCATTAAGTAAGTTTGCGGTAGAAATAAACTTAGCACAAAGGGTGAACCTTAAGGCTTACCTTGAGTTATTCATGTACGTAAAGAAATGACAAAGGTCGTACAGCAGTGATCTCGAGTAAAGGTCAATATGTATTTTGCATCACAAAAGCAATCTTAGACAGAAAATAACGATGTGGCGCATATTGTTGTTTTCCGTCTAAGATGGAATTACCCAAGTTCACAGTTAATTTCAATTTAATTATTATTTTCTTTGATATGAATTATATATAAAAAAAATTGACAAGATATTCCATTGTGTGAAGTTTCTAACATCATTCAGGTAAAGAAACGTATTAATATATATGGATAAAGCACTGAGGAAATTTTCATTTAAAAATAAATTCCAATGTTACCATGAAGATGAACATAATAACATTCTTTAATGAAGTTCTCTCTTACAGATGCGGTATATATCTGTAAGAGAAAAATACGGGTAGTCGAAGCTTTTCTACTGGCAATATTCTTTATTCTCATTGACGCAGTAAAGTAGTCAAAAGATCAAGTCGATGAAATGAAGGAGAAATGTTTGCGCGCGTGTGCGTGTATACGAAAGTATACGAAAGTGCACGTACATCGCGTCCGTGCGTGCGCGGAGCACGCAATCTCATGGCGAGCCGACGCGGTAGCCTGGAAAACGAGGATAGAGAGACGGCCCCCCACCCCCCTCTTTCCCCCTGTCGTTCTCCTGCCTTCCGTGTATAATCGAAAGTAATTATATTAATTGCATCGCGTATCCCCGGGACCGCTACGAGAGGTATTGGCCCGTCGGTTAATTCCACGCAAGTACACGCGTGCAAATGCGCCGTTCACGCAGAGTACTAGATCAGGGGAGGGAGAGAGGGTGGCCAGCGGGGAATGGCCAAGTTGCGCAATTAAACGTTAACGAATTAACGTCTCTCTGCAAGAGACGTCGCGTCGACTTCACGGCGGAGCGTCGAGTTGTTAAATAAATGTCCGCGGTTTGGTCCCTGTAATTAGAAAGTGCGATCCACGTGCGGCGTGCCTTCGTTCCTCGACGCTTTCGTCTAGAGGAATTAATTGAGATGCACACGATTCATTCTACATTCGTATCGAGATTTACGTTTTTTTCTTTTTGCCTCGGTGCTCCGCCGCATCCTTCCGTACTCGCCGTTCCATCTAACTTTCTTCTTATCAATAAAATGTTCAAGCGGAGGACACGCGGTCGCCGACGGTCAACTTGATTCGTGTAAAATGCGTATTTAAAATCAAATCGAGTTAAAACGCATTAAGTGTGCATCCTAGAAATTACAATATACATAATACATGATACATTACGGTGCGTCGATAATCTCGCCCGGTATTAGAATTCTCATGTTTGGGAGTCGCGGTTTATCGGAGGGAAGCAAAAGCCCTCCCCCCAAGGTCTCAATACCCACCACACGGACAACGCCCGTTATTTCCTTATAATTACTCCATTTCCTCCCTCGCGTGTATAGTTACAGGCCGAGGCTTGTATAGCTAAATCGATGGGAGAAAACGGCAGATATTGGAACGCGATGCTTGGCCGGGACCAAACGATGGAGAGACAGCGAAACGCGGCGGTGGCGGTGGCGGCAGCGGCAGCAGCGGCTTGTCCGAAGATATCGAGGAAATGAACGGGAATGGTTGCCGAGCAAAATCATACCGCGATAATTACCTATTAACTGCATTGTACCCGGCGCCGCCGTCGGCGTTCGTCTTTGGTCAGATGGCCGAATGCCAAAGTGCTTCTCTCGGTTCTTTATAGTTCGCAGTCAACGTTATGGGAAGGGCTGGTAGAGATCTTCCAAAATTGATATCTAGTGGACGAGATATAAATTGCTCGATTGAACGAACAGGCCTCGAGTTATTATTAAGCGGAACCTCGAGAAATAGATTTCTATTTTATCTCTATCGGCGTTCTTGTTTTCAGATTAAATAAGGAAATGCGGGTTTTTAACTTGAAGCGAGATACGGAGAAATAAATCTCCCCTTATAATCTTCATTACTGACGATGCTAATAAAAAATTGATAAAAATACGTGCCTCGTGGCTAATGCGGGAAACAAGTATTTAGCGGTCAAACTGACCAGTTTGGCCGTTGGAGTGTAAATAATTTATACCTTACTAGACACAGATTAAACATAGAAGCCTTTGAGAGCTTCCCGGCGACGGGTTCGCATTAATCAACGAGCATTAATCAATAGACAAGACGCTAATCAGGAACGTCCGGCAAGTAGGTCGATCGGAGGTTCGCCCGAAACTTTTCGATCTTGCTCGCCGCAGAGTTGGAGATTCCACGTCGCGCGATGAATGCATGCCTACGCGCGTACGTGTTCGTGGCTGCATGTGTGCGCACACAGCCGTTCGTTTGCAGCGGACTGTGCAGCAACAGGGTTACCCACGAGTTCGGCCGACGCTTTCGTCTTTCGAGATAGAGAGACGTTCCTGTGAAGACTGGAAAGCCGCGATCCCCGGTGCAGACCGGCCGAGATGCCTGAGGGTTGATTGATTAGAGGGTACGGCGTAGGAGAGAAACTGGGAGAGTTCCGGGGTGCGGGTTAGTTCGGCAGGGGGCTTCCTGGGTTATTTGGAGTCGGGGGCGAGGGATGGTTGGCGCAGAGCGACGGCGGCGGCGGCGGCGGTGGCGGTGAAGGCGGCGGTGAAGCCGGCGGTGGTGTGGGGAACGGTGTTGGATTCGAGGTGGAAGCAAGGTAAAGGGCGGAGGCGAGGGACGACCGGGCGAAGAAGGGTGGCGGCCCGTCCGGTGTTAGAGAAGGAAGGCTGGAGGCGGTAGTTCGAGGTGCTACAGTTTATAATAGTTGCCGCCGCCCTCGGGCCAACCGACCCTGCCCGCAACTTCCACAGAGTTGCTTAAACCTAACCTTCTCTCACGGGTACACGGGACGATCAAGTGTGGTCCGCGGCTCGGCTGAAAGAATGTGGGTTACTCGGTCCCGGTCGACCGCCGATGCCGCACCATTTTTGCATCGTCGCCGCTCTCACCCGCTCGTGCCGTAGCCGCGAAAGGGGCCCGCGGTAACGCACGGTGCCGCGGGAAAGAGCACGAACGATGCTTTCGAGCCGCCAATAGTATATCCGCCGAGCGACAGCGCGCGTGTGCCGTAGATTAGTTTGTAGTTCGTCGTTAAAGAAAAAGCCGAGTTATTAGTTGCGGCTTAGGGAAGGTGAGGGAAGAAGGGGGGGCAGGGAACCAGCGGGAAGATGAGGAGGTCAGGCGGCCCTCGCGCAATTTAGCGCAAGCTTATCAGATCCGCTGTACTTCCGCCGCAATTTATGCTACTTACTTAGGCGACGCGCGCTATCTTCTGCTATTTATAAGAACAATGATTAATGACTGATAATCTGCCTTGATAAATTAAATGCGAATAATATTCATGCTTATGGAATCTTTGATATTACGATTTTATCCGTCGGAAGTTTTACGTACGTAAAATATTCTTAACTTTCTTCTTCGATTTTTCGATCGAAATTTAGGTAAGATTTTTTGACCAATTTGGAATTGGAATTTTCATCAACTGAAATAGAAGCAACGAATTAACATGCCGATTACAATAATGTCTCAGGTATCGATTCTCTCTTTCCCGGTTCGTGAATTAATTCGAAAGAAAGCGGTTTCTACGTATTCACGTGTACGCGTACCTCCTGTACGTCGCGGCATACGATTTCTCGGTCCCGCGACAGCGGCCTCCGTTATAATTCTCCGTTATCTATGGAAATTCTAAACCATACTAAACAACAATATATATCCCAAAACTATGTAATTCCTCGTGCTTGCGCGTACGCGGTATGCAATATGTGGTAGCGAGGGTTGCAAACTGGTCGCAGTACTAATTTGTTTTGTGCTGCCTTTTTGATAATTTATGATCTCTCGAATAAAATGCATTGCCCTCTGATCTATTTGATGCTTCAGAAAATAATACTAGACGCAGAAATAATATTTAAAGAAACTTGAAAAATTAACGAGAAAAAAAATTTATATAAATAATTGTATAAAAAAAAGTATAATTTTTTCCAACTGTTGGCATAAATGCAGAAAAATCGTGATGCTCTAAATTTGCAGTTTTATTTTATTAAATTAAGCAATACTATATATACAAACTTGTTGCTACAACGAAAAATATTTTTCTTCTGATTATCCAAATATTTTATTTGCTAACATTCTTCGTTATGTAATTTAAATTTATTTCGGAACAGATAAAAGTTTCGGGGTAATTTTCAACGCGAGGACGTCCGTTATCAGAGTGTAGCGACGAAAGAAGGAGACGCAACGTACCTTTACGCCCCGAGACTCTCGACTAAGAGTTGACGTTCCTTCGAAGCGTTCGAAGTCGTCTATGCCTTAGAACTGGCATGTAATCATGCCAGTCCGCTATTACTTCCTATAACGCTATCTACGCCAGGAAACGCCATTGCTCGCTCGTTCCTACGTGGTCCAGGGACGCCGAGGATGATGAGATCTGCAGGCTTGCATCCTGATGAGACTATTAGGATGGCTTGATAAGTCCATAATATTCTGGTCGATGCTGGGCAACGCCGTCGACTCCACCCGGTGTCCTCGCCAAACCGCTACCTCCTCCTCTCCTTCTCCTCTACCGCTCGTCCGGCACCCAACTCCATTCCCTTCCGTCGTCGCCAACCCTTTTACGTGCACGAACGATGCCCGGCTTCGGTCGTAGTAACAACAAGATAGGTGACGCTTCCAATTTCTATCGACTTTGTCAACGCGATCGTTTCTCAATTTGCAGGAGACTTTATTTTTTCTAGAAACTCTGACATTTGTGTCTACGACTATTATATTAGTGTATCTCAAAAATTCGTCGTTTAATATTAGCGAGTTTTCCTCATCTGTATAAATAGTGCTATATTAAATGGTTGAACTTTTCGGTTCTTTCAACATCGCATGAATTATTGAGTATGCTAGAAGTCTATGTTGCCTCTTACTACTTCAATTTTATATTATTTTTAAAAAAATATTAAATTTTCTTAGCACTTTGAAGATGCTTTTATTAAAAAAAAATTTTAATAATGAGGAACGTGATAAATAATACATTGAATTGTTTATTCTAACGTCTATTTATTTTAATACAATTTACATTTTGCGTGTACTCTTAAAAGTTTGAAAGAGTCTATCTAATTTTTAATGAATTTTTCTTAATACGAAGGCACCTAGGAAGCGTTCTTCGGAAGCTTCAGACGAGGAACCTCGTCCGTTGCTCGTCTCTTGCGGGCGAACGGTCGATGTTGCGCCCTCGAAGCGGCTGAAATTAACTTTGAGCATTACAGATGTCGAGGCGCGCCGCGGCGAGAAGCTAACACCTTGTTAGCCTGACAAATTCGGTCCATCTCTCCTTCCTATCGTCCCTCACGACACTCGCCGTCTCCACCCGTGCTTTCTATCCCCGCGACAATATCCCAGCCTTTACCAGAAATTGAGGAAACTCGGCTCTTAACCCTTTAAATGGATACGCAAAATTGCGATCTGTCACAAGAAATGCCACATGTCCGTGTATGCAAAGGAAATATAAGGAAAGTTCTATTATTAGTTCTATTATAAATATCTGAAAAAACCGTCACGTTCATTTGCCTAAAGTTTAAATCGATTTTTGAAAGTTGGTCTATCGCGAGTGGCGTTTCAACATTTTCTCATTACACAAAGTGCAAGTGTGACGCTCAATCTATCTTGGAATTTATTGCAACATTTGCATAGATTTCGCAAAGCTCGCTGCTATGTGTTTTGCGCTCGTATTCGTAATAGCGTCGCTTCTCGCACGTATTTTGCGAGCCGGATGATAATCGACTTCTTACGCTACATGCCAAAGCTACCCTCCGTCTTCATCGGTCTCCCGAAATTGGCGCGAATGGAATCCCGAGCAGCTGCGGGAGTTCTCGTCGTACGTGCGGAGAGTGTCGAGCGTCGCAGGACGCCGCTTAATCGGGTCGTACCCTCCCGCGATCCGGGACTGCCATCGCCGTCAGCCCTTTCTAGACCTCCGCGTCGTCGCGCAATCCATGACGACTGGAAAGTGATATCGAGGATTTCGAGAACTTCACTCGATATTGGACGATTTCCAGGCACTTCCTTTGTGCCGCGTTACACGAAATGGGGTGGGTAAAACGGGTGGGTGGCGTAGAGGTATGACAATTGTGGTGGCGGCTACGGCACGACCGACCAACGGTCACGGGATGAGAACGGCGCGCCGAGACGCATCATCGTGTTTACGTCGAAAGGCGGAAGGGTAATGCCATTGCACGGCCGAGGAGTGCCAATATCCATGGGCTCGTCGGGCGGCATTTAATTGCGTTAGTATTTCATCGCGAGAGTCCGCGCCGAGAGGAGACTTTTCAATTAGGGTCGCGCAGTCGGTCGAGCAGCCGGTTAAAGCCTTTGGCGGAGTTGGCCATGTATATAATACGTAGAGATAGATAGAGATAAAGGCTGAATACTCCTCATTGAATGCGCGTAAAGGAAAAGTTTTCTACTTTATTACCTGGCTGGAGTTTTTCGTAATAAATTCTATAGTGTTTAAAAGATGGTTACTAGCATCAGCACCATAAAAGATATTTATTAGCATCGGTATCATTAAATTCATTATCAATTTAATATCATTTCTGACTTAATTTACAATTTGTATTTCAAGATCGAAAATATTCGGCGCTCAGTTTGAAGAATTAGAAAATATATGTAAATACGTAAGAAATATTAATCATTAAGATCCAGCTTTGACAGTTATTATAAATAGGAAAGTGGTTAAGGCGCTGTGATTGATTTTGCAATACGTTGAATACAAACATTTATAATACTCGACAATGAGAAATTATATAAGAACTTTGTCAATTTGAAGTATATAAATTATAAAGAATTAACAAATAACAGGAAAACTTTTATTTTTCTCTAAAATGATAACGTCAAAAATAAAAATTGAAAGAAGATAATAAAATAAGTTGTATGTGACATGTATGTACTTAGAATATTGTTATTAAATGTAAGCTACTATTTGATTTTATTACTAATTCATACTAATTATTTTATGTTTCAGGTACGTAGTAATGACAATAAAAAAATATCTCCGTAAAGGTAAGACGATTCGAGAAAGCAATTACATGGTAATAAATTGTAACAGACGAAGCGTCAATTTTATATTAGCTAGTTATTCAGCTCATTAATTATTAATCGCTGCGCGGAAATAGATATACAAGAATTAAAAAATTAATGCATAGATATCTATACATATATGTATAGATATTACATAGTTGAATATTCTGATTTAGGGATTTTTGATGTTAGCATTTAAAATTGATCTACGTCACGTTAATAATAAAATAAGATAAATTAAATTAAATTAAGTTTATGATTGAATATTCGTTTTTTGATTCATTGTACATAAGTTAAGGTTTATATAATAGAAACGTTTGGATTAAGCTTCCATATTTAATTATTGTTTATTAATATAGCAGAAATGTACTAATAGAAAGATTTAATACTTTAATTACATTGCGATTATATTAAAGAGATGAGTCGCTCCCTTAATGCATATCCCTGAAATGGAAAATAAAGATATCCTTATTCTAACCGATCCACGCTTTCCACCTGCATTTATTCCATCCGGCTGACTCGGTACTTTGCGTCGCATCGGAAGAGATTCAAGGGTGAGGAACATCAGCCGACGGTGGTTAGTATCCGGGTAAAATGATGTGAAAGCTTATGAAATGGCGGTCTAGTCCAGTGCGATACCAGCGCATAGTGTGTTTCCACCTCGCACCCAGAGATAATACGGCGGGGTGGTAACAGCCAGAGGTTTATCTTTGTAGGACCATAAAACTAACCCGTTCTACGCTTGATGATGACCGCTCCTCAGATACCAGTCTACAGCTCGTTTTAAAACTCGTTTGAAATTTTAGCCAGGCAATTCGCGATTGTTTCAAAATTTTAAATGTTAGTCCGATGTTCATTCCGCGTGATTTGTTTCCGACAAACTGTGCGAAATTCGACCTGCATGATCAGGATTAATGCTTAATTCTTAAATGAGTTAATTAACGAAATTAACGAAAATATTCTTTTTCTAGTACATTTGCTTATTACCATTAGTATTTCACAGTTATGTCTGCCAATATTTAAATGTACATTGTTATACAATAATATAGTTAGATCTAAAAGATCGTCAGGCTTCACATACGAGCAACAATAATCATTACAAAGTTACACGAATATCGCCGTGTGGTCCGATGTCAAAGTACATCGTGCACTTTGTCTCGGTGGTGAAAGGCACAATTGCCGAAAACGCAAAGTCGCCGTCGGAGAAGTTCGCGACAGCTTGATATTTTGGCGACGCATGTACGCGGCGATCGTAAATTGTAAAATCTATCAAGACCAACGCGGTCGACATAACTCAGGGGGGTTGCTATCCCGGTGGTATGAAGCATGGCGGCCAGACTCGGCATAAATACCCGGTTGCAGAACACTGCAGGAGCAGAGAGCAAGCCCAGACCCGTTGTGGCGTGGCAACATCATCTATCTCGAATAATTTATTATCGCACGACTACCGCGTCCTCTCGAAACCCGGACAAGAACGCAACTATAGGAACTACGAACGGGAAACGAGTGTCGTGCATATGCACCCGACCCTCATCGACCTTCCATCAGCTGGATTTCGAGATCGCGAACCTTGCAGTCATGCAAGGTGTTTGTGCCTTCTTTACTGACGAGGAACTTGTGATTTTCACATCAATTCTTATATAGTTGTCAGCACATAATGATATTAAGATCAAAGTGACAAATTCAATGTCCAAAAATTGCAATCACATTAATATTACTTAATGTATTGAGATAAACATGTGCAGCATATGCATTAAGCACTAAGTTTAATTTGATGTTGCTAAAGATATAACTTTAAAAGTGGAGTACCTTTCATATTTTTTATAGAAAAGTATCACTATATTTATGCACGTGCGTGCATTTTTATATAGATTATTTCATAAAAATGATGCTTATTCTACGAATGTTTCGGTATTATAACAACTCCATGTTTTTCGTAAATTTCAAACACACATATATATATATATATATATATAATACATATTTAAAAAGCTGACCTAATGATATCTAATCAAGAGTTCGCACGCAATAGGTACGTAAAACAAACAGTTTGCTCATATCAAATAGAAGTTATTGGTACAGACTAATTTGATTGATATGTCAACGAAGAAATCGATACACATATAATATCAGTATCATATCCAATATAATTAAATCACCTAAAATTTTATAAATAAAATACATTACAAGAATTACATATATTCATAAAATAACCTCGTTAAAATGCAGAAAAAAATATTTAAAAAAAGAGAACTATTAGTTTTCTTAAAAAAAGATAAGTTACATATCTTTAGTTGTTATACTAGTTAGGTGAAAAAAGTTAGTAAGTTTATTTAATTATACAAAATTTATATTATTACTAGACGAGGTGATATTTATTTTATTCATTACTCTTTTATATGAGAAACATTAACGGTTTAAGAAGCATGACTATAAAAATTACGCTAAACTAAATTTCTTATTTTTTTGTAAGTTTTATTGAGGACTAAAATAATTTCATAGTTATATATATAATAATTTAAAAGTAAAAAATACTTAATATTATGGTTTAATATTGCGTCAAGCTATATTGCTTTATATTCATATATAATTTTTCTGGAAAGCCAAGCTGTTAATTTAAGTGACAAAAAATTAAAAAATAATGTAAACAATTTTTAAAAATGGAATTTGCTTAGTGGCGCCATCCTACAGGGGGTTGATGAACTCATACGTGCGCTTGCCCGACGAATGTATGTAAGGGGTGAAGAGCGAAGAATAGCTCGTGCAAAAAATGCCACTAGATGGCACCAGGCTTCCCTTTAGGACGAAGAAAGAATCCTTTTTCGCTTTTTTGTACCTTCCGGGTGCAGATCGCGCTTGTAAAAGCGAGAGGGCGGCTCTGTACAATTCTTTTTACGCGCGGGAACGCCACGGTTAAATCATTTTTTTTAAAGAAAGCGATTTTTTTACACTCGTGCAAATGGAATATTCATATAAGATTATATTGTTTTTCATATCTGGATGCACGCTCGTCGACATTTCTGTCGTTGAGTGCAGCTTCTTCGGGCAAAATGGCGATGTTAGGTAAATCGAACAAGTCGACAGCAAAATGGTGTATTCACGGCGTCGCTACGTTTCCCCATCTTGGTATGCGGTTCAGATGTAGACACTGCGGAGGGGATAAACAAGGGGCAGTACTAGGTTGGCGGGCAGATTTTCAAAAAACCGGAGGGGCTGCGCGCGCTTCGCCTTCATTGATCGGAGGGCTGTGTCCGGCTGCCACCCTCTCCGCTGCACCACGTATGCAAACTATCCTCTTCGTTGGCCGGGCAGCCGAAGAGGGACTCGTTCGCTCTCGACTTTCAGGGCGGAGCCCAGGAATCTCTGAGGGTTTCTGACGTAAAAAAAAATTTAAAAATTTTTAAATGAAAAAAATGTAGAAAATTGTAAAAAATTTTGCTCGTTATTATTTGTATTTTTGGCGGAAAAAAAGTGAAAGATTAAGAAAAGATGTAGACGAAAAAATTCTAAAAATTTCTTTTATTGCCATAAATAACTTACATTCATAAAAACACACAATATATCAACTGTTTCTTAACTATTAAAGACGTTTAGAGATGGTAAAATATTCATTTTATTATCGTAGAAAGAGTTTAGCGAGAGGATCAATGATGTATGAGAACTCCTTGTTGAACGCTTCGTGTTGCGGATGGGAGGGTCGCAGCCGCTTAAATATCAGCCGGCTCAATCTAAGTTATGGGAAAAAAGCGAGGAGCTTGCAAGTTAAGTACGGTGCGTGGCAAATAGAATTACGAGCGGACCGCCGTGGTCATTTCGGCGATTCTCAGTGAGCCGAGAGCTCGGCTGGCTGAAAATCGGCGAGTGAGTTTCTCATTACAGTTTCGGGAGGATTTCGAAAAGGACCCCCATGTCCGACCGGTACACCGCAGCATTTTTCAGTCTAGGGGACCAACCCCTACTAGCTTCTCTGGACTCACTCGAGGGAGAGCGACCGGCGAGAGATAGGTGCTCGCGGCAGGGAAGAAGAGAGGAGGAGAACAAGTGAACGATGGAGAGTGAGTGAACGAAGAGAGAGAGAGAGAGAGAGAA
The DNA here is from genome assembly GCF_016802725.1 of Solenopsis invicta. NCBI lineage: Eukaryota > Metazoa > Arthropoda > Insecta > Hymenoptera > Formicidae > Solenopsis > Solenopsis invicta. The sequence goes on from NC_052667.1 coordinate 3,132,534, forward strand.
AGAGAAAGAGGCAGGGAGTAGAACGAAGAGGCCGAGAGTAAGAGGAAAGAGGGAGCGAGAGCGAGTTAACCTAGCCTCAAAATTCCAGCATCAATTCTGGAGCCCCTCTAGTGTCTCACCCACCCGGTGCAATTAGGAACTACCCCTTCTATCCTATTCTGGCTCTATCCTCACTTCCCTTCGACCTCCCACCCCTTGAGAGCGGCGGAACCACGTGATCCGGCAACTACACTCTTGTTTTTAGGGTGGAGGCTCGGGTATCGGTGATGGAGGGCGAGGGGCGCGGGACCAGAATAGGGGGTGGAGGGTAGAAGGACGTAGGAAGAGGAGGAGGTAGGACGGGGCGAGTTGCCGGGTAGGAATACCACGTCCGTGTTGCCATGGTTACCGTAGGGGGTGGTTTATACTTGAAGGGTTACCCCCGCGGTACAGTCTCCGCAAAATTGTGAAAACTGCCGGCGCACCGCGGCGTCGTTGCGCGGAAAAACTTCCGCTAACGGCACTCGTACTTTTGCTAAAGCTGTTACCCAGGGGCTTTCCCTTTCGCGACCTCCAGTGTTTACATCGCTTAAACGTCTAAGACAATTAATGACCGGGTTTTGGGGGTTTTCCGCCGTGATACTTAGTCGAGGCTCGCATTCATCCGGTCACCTTCGCACGCATAATCATACGATTTCGTGAATTATTTAAGCATATTCAACCTCACGAGGCTAAGAAGCTCACGTTTCGTTTCATTGCTCTCATCTAATAGACAAATAGATATTATTGTAAATGCCTGATTACACAGATTGCATATATGTATTTAAAAATGTTTATTTTTCGTAAAAAATTGTTGAAATATTGCTATAACAATTCAAAATAATTCTTCTATAAATATTTTTACATACACATATATGTACACAACTTTCATATGATTAAATTGTTTCAATGGATACATGTGTACGCGCAGGGCGCATGTATCTTCAGCTTTATATCTATCAATTAAAGAATTTTCACAGCGGTGGTTGATTTTACATGGCCTTGTGCGGCAACTATCAGATATATTTTTCGATGTTTTCTCGCAGAGACAGCTATTCCCGGTTGGCAGTTACGAAAACGGTTATGTTTACTGGTCACGAAGATAGTAAAAAGTAACGACATTACTGCGACTCGATTTGAACCATGGGAGGAATCCCGTTTGTATAATTTCACCACTGTCGGCACACGGTAGAAATATTCATCCGCGGATAAAAAAATGAAAGGGATATGCAAGGGAGCCACTCATTACACTATCTTTATCAGCTGCAAAGAAATGACGACGCTCGCGAAAAATATAATAACATGTAGATAAGAACGAAATGGATAAGAGTTAAACACAATCTAAGATAATACAGATAGATAGAATTTTGCGAATAAATTTTCTTTTTCTTTTTTTTTTTTTTTCATTTAAAGATATTATTAAATTGCTAGATATTAATTCTGTTTAATTGCTCAATCGAGATAGTTTTGAAATTTATATAATACTTTTTACATAATTCTTGAAAGAGAGATTATTGCCATAATCCTAATGGCGTTTATAATTATATATTAAATCTATTGAAATTATATTAAATTTGCTATGCGTCAAAAATTTAAATTAATTACTTGTAGTCATTCATATATATGAAATTATTCTGTTTTATACATGAAAAATGACTGATTCAATTAAGGATATATAGGACAAATTAATAATTATTTAAATATTTTTTTCAAAATATTAAGAAAATTATTAAAAAGTTATATAAAACAATCTGTTTTATATTGCATTTAAAAGTAGTAGAAAAAAAATTGGTGGCGATTTTCTATCTGAATAAAAAAGAATATTTCAATAAAAAATAAACATGTGCTCCGACCAAAATGTAATTAATAATGAAATAAAAAACAATGAAAAAATCTGAATGTTTTATTTAAGTACTTTATATATTCAAGATAATTTATGTGAAGTTTTAGTGTGATGCAGAGATCAGTTTTGTAAAATAAACAAAAGTTATTTATTTATTTAGAAAATAACTAAACAATCACAATAAAATTTTGTATAATTTATCTCGAATACTTAAACTACTTACACAAAAAATTGAAATTTTTTTTAATGTCATAAAAAATAATTTAATTTTTAATAACAAATAAACTAAATAAATTATAAAAATGTTATTAAATAAAAATATAATCTTATTCACACAACTTTCATATGTATATAGTTTATTTGAAGTGTTAACATTAAACACGTTTTCAAATTTTATTTACTTTGCAGGGACTGTATGTCCGATACATCCTTATATAAAATTGTGTATGTGATAAATCTCAATACATACATAATTATGTTAATTTTTGGAAGGTTAAAATTAAAACTATGAAAACATCCTTGGTTGCATCAAGTACTATATATAGAAAAATGAGGAAAAAATATTTTTGCAAGAAACGATACGAGAAAACTCGCTCGGCGAAATCTTCTCACAAATCGATCCGTTCCCGATACCTGACCGTTGACAACGTAACGGGTATGCCATTCGCGCACGTCGTAGCACCGGAAACGCATCCACTCTGGCCAAGAACACCTCGCGGTTTCAGATAATGCACTCGAGCAGAGAGCCAACGCGCCCTAAGCTCGTTAGAGTTACACGGCCGGCGCTAAAGGCACCGGGAGAGGAGGATGCGGACTTGTCAACACTCAACGGACCGAATTCGCTAACGTGCTGAACCTAGTCGGACGCCTGGAGCACAAGCCACAATCTAATCATGGCTCGCCGCATTCGCAAGCCCCTATTTTACAGGAGCTTCCTGGATATCGCGTGGGGTCTGTAACGCTTTTTCTTGTCGTTTTATCTCGCGGCTCCTTGGAAACCGCGAAGCTTGTTAATCGGTCACCCGACGATCGAGCTTCGTGGCTTGGGTTGTAGTTTTGTACGGTTTTGTTTGTCGGTTTATAATTAGAAGTCGTTTCGAGGACTTTTTTTATGTGAGCATCCTCCTCTCTCACGAGAAATGTCAGGATTCTACTGTACGGATTTTTACTATGAAAGATTTTTAACATAAAACATTTTCGTTATTTATACTTATGTATTGATTTTTGAAATTTTATTTATTACGGGACTTTACTAAAAACTGTGAGCTTTTTACAAAAATTGAAACGCAAGTCTTCCAAAGTTGCTAAGATGGTCGGTGAAATCGATTACTCGCACCTGCTTCCAGCTGTTCTACTATTCATTGTCTTGCGGCATTTATATATCTTTTGTGCGAGCAGTACTGTGCATGAAATACCACGTTAATGTGCACATATGAGATTCCAATGTCCTAAGGGAATTATGACGATACCAAGATATATCATTTAATATCGGCAAATGTTAACCTCGTCGCATAAACCATTAATCGCCAGCGCAACGGATAATTCATGCAGTATGACTCGTACGCTAAAATATAAAACGCATTTAAAAGGCTACATCAACTCTGTGAAAAACAAAGCAACGTGGTACTTGGGAAATACGTGTGACGCTACTTTAAATGTAAAGCTTTTTTCTTTTTTGTTAACGACGACTGCAATAATCTTAGACATTGTGGAAAATTAATAAATTGTCTGTACCTTCAAAATAATTACTTAATAATTACTTATTAAGACTTAGTTTTTAGAAAATACAAAAATATTTGTATCATCGTGGTAATCGTGGGAAGCTCTACCCCCCCTCTCTCTCTCTCTCTCTCTCCCCTTGACGCGCGAGAAATGAAATAATCAGCCCAAACCGGAGACCGTGGTCGAACGCACACGCGAAAAGTGACCACGTGAGCGTACACGCGGTCGATGGGGTGAGTAACATTTTTTTCCTTGATCGGCGCGAAATGAACTTTGTCGCGCGTGCACCAGTTAAGTATGGAAATGATGCGTCCTGTGCGCGCCCGCGCGCAACCCTGCGCCGCGTTCATCTACAGATGGTCATCTGGTCGGGTAGTATCTAGGCGGCGATCGGACCGTATCTATAGCTAGTAGATGAAGGCGGAGTCTACCCCCGTAGTAACATAGCATTAGGTAAGCTTTTCGTTTTATTGATTTTTCGAAAAAGCGCGTGCGCGCCCGGAGCTGCCCTCCGCACTATCGCCTACGAGCTGTACCAACGTCGTGAAAAGCACTCGTCCCCCCACCATCCGTCTCACCCTTCTCTCTCCATCTTTCGCCCCGTCCCTTGCCCGCTCTCATTTTCTACCCCTCTTTCTCCCCGACGGCGTCCTTGTCCCACCTTCAGCTCTCTTTCTCTCTCTTTCTCGTTCGCTCTCTCGTTCCGCGAGCATCCCTCTCGCGCTCTTAGAGTGCTATTGGGTTGCGCAATGTTTAACTTGCACCCTGCCGTTGCCGTCTCCCTCTCCCTCTCCCGTTTCCATCCGTGTTTTGAAAATCGTGAAAGAAAGAAGCGGAGAAAGTCCCGCTAATTCCGCGCGCCTTTTTTCGCGCCCTCGAGAAAGTTGGAATCCCTTTCCTTACGCGCGTGCGCCGTTTTTCTACCCCGACGTTGACTTAATCATTTTAACTTTCCCCAAGAAAATGCACGCTCTTACGATATTATTTTCTGCACTACTCGCTTAGTCTTCTCGCGAGGCGCGAGAGAGCAGCGACCTGTTACGTGCTGCTAAGTATACAATTAGGTGTTTTTCTTATTTCTTCTTAGATTTTTAAATAATCAAAAAATAAAAAAAATAAAATATTAAATTTTTTTAATAGAAAAGAATAATAAAAAAATAATGAAAAATATTCCATAGGTATTATCTTTAGAAGGCGATGCTTTCGAGGGCGTGTATCTTCCGTTTGTAATTGATGATTTTTCATGATTCCTGTTTTCGGAGATGAGATCATATTAGGAAAGGACAATAACGTTATCATTTGGTAAAAGATTCAAAGTAGAAAACAAAAGAATGTGCACAATCCTGTTAAATTTTTTTTTTTTTTTTTCAATTTTTGTCATTGGAATAAAACAGACGAGTGGACAGAGGAACGCACTGTTACGCCTGTGCAGCGTTGTTCGCGAGGAATAATCGTAGGAATCATTTCCGTCGAGCTCGTAGCCTTGAAATCCGGAACTCGACGGAATTAAACCGGTTCTCTTATTTATAGGGGGTAAGGGGAGGGGAGGGGAGGGGGATACCCCCCCGCCGGTGTTCGCGTCTCTTGGCAGTTTGAAACCGGAGGAGACCGGATGGTGAATCGGCGCGTGATCGCGAACGGAGGGTCGGAAGGCGACTCGACGCGAGGCGACGCGACGCGCGAGGAGCCTCATCCGCGCGCGCGGTTGAAGCAGCGAAAATGAAGGCTTAGCCGGCGGCAACAAACATTCATTATTACTCGTCGCGAGTACCCCGTCCGTTCTCCTCCACTTCCGTCATCCCTCCCGGTCATTCTCTCCCTTCTTCCCGTCTCACTCCCTCTCTCTCTTCGTCATCGCGTATCGCCGTCGCCCGGCCGGCGAGTAGACGCGCTGCCATTGGTCGGCACACAGGCCGCCGTGTTTTCCGAAATCATCGTGCCCTCTCGCGCGCGCACTCACACACTCCTGTGCGCGCACAAGAGCGCACGCACGTACGCACGTACACACATACGCGTGCCTGCACGCACGCAAGGCAGCCTTCGATGAGAAGTATGCACACTCGTTTGCGCACACGCACACGCACACGCACACATGCCCGTCTCCACGCCGTAGTCTGCCGCCGCCGCCGCTGCCGCCGATACCGCTGCCGCCGCCGCCGCCGCCGCCGTCGTCGTCAATCATCGAATGCCACCGCCAGCGCCGACATTTTCCGCGGAAAGCACACGCACGTACGCGGGCCACGCAACGCACGCTTTGCCCATTCCGTATCGATACGTCGAGCTAGGCCACCCAACGAAAAGGCCTGTTGCGGGGTTGCCTTCTCTCTTACCCACCGCGCCCTTCCGCCTCCGATCCTTGAGAGGCCTTGACTCTCTCTCTCTCTCTCTCTCTCTCTCCCTCTCGAGGGGGCGAGGGTTAAGTTCGAGACGCGCCGTACGGTCGTCGACCACGCGAGCTCGCGACACATTTATAGCACGGCGGTTTTCGCGGATAGCCGCGCACGGCAGACGGGCCCTGGTTGCCGCGCCGCGTAAAAACGCGGAACTGAATCCGCGGACCAGCCACGGGCACAGAGGGGTACGCCGCGGCAACGTATGATTGGCAACAATCGGCACTCTGATCGAACGTTTGTTTCAGAACACATATGCGGCCGTCTCGCTCCCTCCGCCGGCCACGCCGACGCGCGCCTTCTCTCTCTCGTCCTCCCGCTTTCCACCCTCGCGCGGCCCCTCTCTCTCGCTCCCTCTCTCGATATCGTTCCGCCTCTCTTTCCTCTCTCGTGTACCTTCTCTCTTTTTCATCCTCCTCCCCCTTTTCCCCCGCGCTCCCTCTCGCTCGCTCGTTTGCGTCCGCCCTGTACTGCTACCCGTATACTCTTTCGGTCTCCTCTCGTCGCTCGTCTCCCTCCTCTCCCGCCTCACCATTCCCGTTCGTATCGGCTCGTGTCCTCCTCCGCTCCTCTCGCGTCGCCGATCCTCTCTTTCGAGGCCTCTCTTTCCGCCGCGGTACATAACCACCCTTTCGCGGCTCGCTCGGTCCTCGTCGAATCCACCACCGCCCGCTCGCCACCTCGCCGCCGCCACCACCGCCGCCACCACCGCGTGCATCTTCGCATTCTTCTCGCTCGCACCTCTTCACCCCTTCCGTACGTTTCCTCTCTGTCGAAACCGCTGTCTCTCTATTTTTCTCTCCCTCTCTCTCTCTCCCTCTCCCCCTTTTCCTTGCCGCTCCTTTTCGCTCCCCCGGGCATTTTCCTTCTCCGACCAACGCTTTTTCGCTCGGACGTTTATGTATCGTCTGGTGTCTGGTATGCGGAGCGTACATCATACAAGCGTGTGCGTACGTGTGCACCCAGGTCATCCTTCTCGCGCTCATCTCGCTGCGGGGTGGAGGCGTGCGCGCGATGTTCGGATCGCTTCGATACGCGTTCATGGGGAAAAAAAAAATGGGCGGATGTATCGTCGGCGCTTGTCACCGCGGCGTGTAAATACACCGCGCGGCCGAGGGTGCGCGCACGCGCCACGCGTGCACTGGGTCAGTGGAGGAACTTCTCCCGTTTCTTTCTGCTTCCTTTTTGTATCGGTCCGGCTTTTCGAATATATTTGCGCGTTATCCGCTTCGCCGCGGGATATAATACGTGCCCGGCGTCGGATGGATGCCGCGGCTCGCGTGCGGTGGCGTTACCGTGATATTGCCCTTGCTTCCACAAAGTTGCATTAGCACGCTTTTCAGACATTCTCCGTACGCTAATTTAATCGATTACACAGAAAATTATGCCAAGCGTTTACGATCTATAGCCTCATGAATTTCTGATCCATATTTTCTATTAATCGTTGCTATTATAGACAGAAGCCGCCCTACGCGTTCGCCAAGTCAACGTTAATCCTGTTCTGTTTGAAGTTCTTATGTTGTCATATTGTTTGATCAATACGATGAAAAAGCTGTAAAAAAAATAAAAAATAAAAAACAAAACATTTTTACACAAGGAAAATCTTATATTAATAAATGAAAATTTTATTAACAGAGAAAAAAAATTTTATTAAAAGCTGAAAAAAAAGTTTTTAAATAAAAACTTTTATTAACAAGAAAATGATGTGCGTTTTTCAAATAGACTCGAATAAAACAGCAAAAGATAGATATTTGTTTTATGCTTATCTGACAGTTTGATTAGGGAATACAACGAAACTTAATATCCTTTCCATTTTTTCTCGATTTGTTAAATTATCTTGGAGTTTGCTCATTTACAATTCTAAATGACAAAATCCTATTGTAATTTATTAAATTTGATATGGTAATTTCTAGCCTAATGAGTTTCCATTAGTTTCTATCGTTAATATTTATTTATTTGTCTCAACGAATGACCTAACCAAGTTGCACTCTGCGCAAATTATAATCTTCGATCACAATCCGTTTTCCTCTATGCATTAAATACAATTATGCAAACATTATCGTGCGTATGTAAAAGAGTTGACGAAACTTTTTTGAACTATCTTTCGCCGACAGCAGCGACCCTTTCGCGACCACCCCGAATTCGTTGCATCCCCTTACAAATGCCGGTAAGAGAGCTTTCTACCGCGCAGCGAGGCAGCGAGTCGGTAAGGGATGAAATTCGACGATTCGTCGCGGTGAACATCGGGAAACTTGATTTATCGGGAAGCGCCAATTTATCGGAATTTATACGTTCAATTGCCGTGACCTTCGCCAGCCGCGGTTAATTTCTCACGCGCGGCTTCTGCAACGCCGCAAAAATATCGGGTGTCGGGGGAAACAAGAACGGTCAAAACACCGTGTCCGCGCTCGCGGCCCGTCCTCTTTTCTCTTTTTTCCTGCAACGGTCAACCCGTTATCGTTCTCGTTTCGGCGGAAACCGCACGCCGATTAATCGCCCGAAAATCTTCGGCCCGGTCGGCCGAGTTCACGGCCGACATGCGGTTTTTTCGTAGATTCGTTGGAAACCGCGCGGCCAGCCGCAGCGTCGAGCCGTCATTGTCGTGGAAATTCGTTCGGCCGGCGCCGCGAGGTGATTATGAGATTTGACCGCGATGACGAGAAGACAATGGGGGAAAAAAGAAGGGATTAAAAAAATCATATAAGAGGGTACGGAATAGCGGAAGGAAATGCATCGGTTGGAGGAAATGGGTGTGTTCGCGCGCTTCATCCGGCTTATTGCTCGCGCTTGTCGCGCTGAGAAAATGTTGTCGCTCGTCGGCTCGTACCGCGCTGCGTTTCTCTGTCCAGCGGACAATCGTCGCTCTCCATCCGCGAGAGTAAATCATATCGATTTACGGATGTCGGTTCGCGCGTTCGCACATTCCCGTACTCGATTTCTCCGCAGTGTGACAATTCTTCGCGCGCCTGTCGCCAGCCCGAGTGTCAACTAAATACAATTAACACGATCTGGAAATTGTTTTCATTCGTTTTTTATTGGTCTCTATTCGATCATCTGTTGACGAGTCTTTTTTTTAACCTTTAAGAAAAAGTGTTTTTATGAACTGATTAGTTTGGTCAGTACCTAATGATATTTCATTAATTTTCATCAGTTATTGATGAAATATCATCGATTACTGATATAACTAATCAATTTATTAAATCACTTTTTTTTTTAAAGAAAAGCCATAGAGAAAAGCTTTGACGAGATATCAAAATATCTTATCGTCTTTTCTTCACTGAGAGACATCATTTGATGAGATCAACCAAAGTTTAGTTAAATGGTGATCAAATGAATTTTGTAGTTACTGATATACCAAAAGCTTAATTACATTTAACGAAATTTTTTATAAGTAGTTGTATGAAAATAATTGTTTGATCAAATCAACTATATTTAGTAATTATAAGATTCGTTTGATAGTTAATTAAACTTTGGTTTCATCCAACATTTCTCTCAGTGTTTCGTCATACTGTACGACAATCTATATTTGTCAATTTTCCATTAATATGAAACCTACAATGCTTATTAATTTTTTCATTAACGTAATACGGTGTCTCGATTGTGTGAATAGGGTCCATTTAATTTTTTTTTTATTTTTAAAAAGTTTTATTAATAATTGATAAATTTTTTAAAATCTCTAAAAAAATAAATTAAGTGGGTTTTATTCAGTATCTTTTAAAGGTAAATATTTGAATTCGTGCTTTACACTGTGTTCTGTTGTAAAAAAAATTTATTATACAAGCAACGAATTGACTTCTACATGCAATTTTTTAGCATATTCGGAAAATGGTTTTAACACTCGATCTATCCATTAATATTATTTTTGTGGAATATTTGCGACATAACCATTTGCTTTTTAACAGGGGAGCGAGAACGATATACATGGAATATTTTCAGAAACAAAACGCGCGCGTTTTCGCCGCAGATGTAACTTACGCCACGATCGTTTTAATCGACCCATTTATAAAGATCATTTTACTTTCGCGCGTGTTCAGCTGCCCGCATCCGCGAGCTTGAAACTCTCTTTTTTTTTCAGCGTTTCGAGAGCGCGGCTGCGTGTAGCAAACGCCGGTCAATTTCCTCGATGTCGGCGTGGCCGACACCGAACTGCACTTCCCAGATCGGTCATCGCATGAAGCGCCGCTCTATTTTTTGTATTTTTATTCAGCCCGAGGGCCACGCGTACGCGGGGCGAGGAGAGGGCGCGGATTCTGCCGGGAATCATCGAAAAATCACGCGTCTCGCGACTCGGATGTGGGGACCCGGGCGCCGAGCGTCATTGGCTCCCGATATTTCCGCAGCGTGACGCGAGCATTGGAAGGACACAATCCTCGCGCCTGATTAAACAGCACGCTAATTCGGCAAACTCATACATCCTGAAGCGAGCGCGTCGGTAAACTGACGTCGTACAAACAGGACACCCGTTGAATCCTACGAAAATATTGATTGGCGGTGGAGTTTCGCGGGATACACCTAGGACTCCTTTGTACGTGTAACAAATATGTATCCGGGTCCGCCTATTTAAAAATTGATGATTCTGCAAAATCGATGTAAAAATACAGCAGCCTCGCTGCTGGAACACACCTGTGATAAGAATATCCTTGTGGTCTCGATAAGCGACTGCTACAAATTTGCTTATAATCATAGAGTGATATAGTGCAAAATTTGCATCTTATCAAGGTTGCCTAAGGATGTATCGAACACACAGTCCTTAGTAAATAAAATTTGGAAATGTGTTTAATATCACTTGAAATAAATTATATGTATAAAAGTTTCATGAATAACATTATATTTTTATTTAATAACATATTTTTACAGTTTGTTCTATTTGTAATTAAAAATAAAATTATTTTTACAAAATTAAGAAAAATCTCTTTTTTTTTTGTTTAGTACTTCAAATAATCAAGATGATCAAGATGATTTATACAAAGTTTCATTGTAATTGTTGGTTTAATTATTTTGTGAATAAATAGATAATTAAATTTTATTTATTTTACAAAACTGATCTCGACATTGCAATAAAACTTTACATAAATTATCTTGAATATTTAAGGTACTTGAATTAAAAAATTCAGATTTTTTCATTATTTCTTATCTCATTATTAATTTCAGTATATTTTCATTAGAGCACATGTTTACTTATTGAAATAATTTTTTATCCACATAGAAAATCGTTTCCAAATTTTTTCTCTTAATTTCAAATGCAGTATAAAATAATGTGTAGTTTTTTCATCATTTTCATAATGTTTTGAGAAATGTTCTATACACCATTAAATTAGGATACAATATAAATATAAAGCGTGAAATAAAAAAGTATTCTTACATTATATTAAAGTATAATTTTTTAAATGTGCAGTCACTTCCTCTAAATATTCATTAAAAAAATAATTTTTTGTCAATTTAATTAAACAGTTATCTAAAAGTAAAATTAATTTCTCCATTTTCTCAAATTTGACATAATGCATCTTGAGATACGAGAATCTTAAGATCGATTCAGTGTATATATTGCGTGTTCTCCTTTTTTCTTATCATCGCATTCAATTGCATATCTGTGCATTGATATCGCGTTACTATGATTTTATTAGACGAGAAAAAAATGTATTTTATTTGGCGACGAATTTATCCTCGAATAACATAGAGCCGCGAGAAAAATGATCTCGTCAGTTTTGAAGTAGGCGAATTCGAGAGTTTCTGTAAACGGCGGGGCGAGTTGACGACGAGTATCGGACTTTTAATTGGCGTTGGCATTAAATGCCTCTCCACCCCACGCGGCTTTAATACCGCAAACATGATATTTTTAGCAAATTTTCTTTTTAGGTGTTATATTCTATTTGTCTACGTTTATTCGTAACCAAATCACGCACAGCCGTCAATCGCGTAAATGTCTCTCGACATTCCGATGTTTCAGATTTCGATATTCCACTTTTTCCACGAAAAAAGTTCTAAATCGTTAATTAGGTATGATTGACGATATCTACAGTAATTTTATAATATTTTTTTTATTCATTGTATTACATTTTTTCATTAATCGCCTAGATTGTTTTACCATTTATAGGTTGGGGTTTTATGAAAAAAAATAACAGTAAACAAAATTATTTCGTATAACATTCATATAAAAAAAAAGACAATAATCAGTTTTTAGGATTTTTCTTAAAATTAGGGTAATTAAAATAAAATTATTTATATCCACTTTTAATTGATGAAATTATCACTTTGTCAGTATAAAACTTGTTTTAAATAAGTTTAAAATTTGTTAGATAACTTTTCTCTCTCTCTCTCTCTCTCTAATTTATTAAATTTTATTATAACTACTTATGTATCTGAAATAATTATACATAGCAAATTAATCAAACTTTCTTATTTTTTTGGCCTTTTATCACATACATGTATACGTTCCCAATATTGCAAAAATTTTATATGCGTTCCTATACATAAATAAAAATTTCGCAGTATTTCGGTATCGAGATACGAGGTAAAATAAAAACGTAAACAATACTCTTAAAAAATAATACGGGAAAGAGGAAAAGAAAGAAAAGCTTATCGAACATGGATACAAGCGGAGATTATCAAATGAAGATATAATCGAAATCCATCGATAGGGCAATTAAATTATCGCGATAAAAATATTACGGTCGTGGTAGGATCGATTTAATCTTCGATGGGCACCAGAACGGGTGGTCCATGAGAATCAGCCCGCATGTTTCTGCGGCTTACGCGAGCCGAACTTTGATATTCCGACGTCCCAGGGGGAAAGTAGAGCCCGCTCGTTCTATCTTCAAAGTCCCCCTCATACGAATTTCCCACCCTCCTCCTTTCTCCAGCCGTTTGCTTCTCTCCCTTCGTCCCATGTCACGCGCTCGCATTCGTGTCGAGTAAGCCGCTTGGTCATCCATCGGCACTTTCGTGTGCGTTCGCACATAGAGCTCGTCACCACGTGTGTATAGGCTTCCGTTCACACACGTGGAAAAAGTATCCCATGTGTGCGAGATACCACTTGCTAGTTGCGTATTCCTAATCAGACCTTCCGCGCTCGACGCTCATATCTTTGAGTCGAACATCCTGGTGACAAGGAGAGCACCTATGCGCGGACATCGAGATAAGAAAATACATGACGATGACCAGTATAAGAAAGGAGATTTTCGAGATTGAATCAAGCCAACCCATTATACCTCATTAAGATTACGCATCTGCGTGCTAATGTGAATAGGGATGAAGCAGCGTCTAAGGATAGAATTGGTGAGGGAGAGTCCGATGTCCGATGTATGAGTTCGTATGGTTTTCTGGGTTGGTATACCTCTGGGTACGTAACCCAGTATAATACCAACGTGCGGCGGTGGTGGCGGCGGCAGCGGCGGCGGCGGCGGCGGCGGCGGTGGCGGCGGCGGCGGCGGTGGCGGCGGTGGTGGCGGCGGTGGTGGTGGCGGCGGCAGGCGGCGGCGGCGGCGGCGGCGGCGGTGATAGTGGCGGCGTCGTCGTCGACGGGTTCTGCTACCACCGCCGCCGCCGCCGCCGCCGCCGCGCCGACGGTGGCCCAGGCCTGCGTCTCTCATTGATTACGCGAGAAAGAGGGAAAATTCCGGTCGTGCGTGCCTGGAAAGGTAGCGTAGGCGTGGCAACGCGTCGGCGTCTCGGCGCCTTATTCGTTGAAAACTTTGCGCAAAAGCACCGCCCCGGCCGCGCGAGCGCGGTGTTCTCGGCACGTGTGCGTGAAGCCCAGCTGGGCTTTCGGAGGACCCGGCATGCCGGTGTAACATTGCGGCCGGCGTGTGTACGTGTGCGAGAGGAAAGAAGAACGGGGAGGATGCCAAGCGGTTTCCCCGCCGCCGCCACCGCCGCCGCCGCTGCTGCTGCTGCTGTTGCTGCTGCTGCCTTCCCTCGAGCCCTCTGCTCCACTCGTCGACGGCGACGGCGCCATCATTCCCCGCCAATTTTTTTCAAATGCTAGCTCCCTCTGCTCGGCCGACGCCGGAACTGCCATTCCTCTTTCTCTCTTCTACCCCCATTCGTTCCTCTTTCCGATACGCTTTCTCTCCTCTACCGTTTTACTACCCTCTCCCTGTCCCTCCTCCTTCGCAACCCCCCTCTGTGCCCTTCCATCGCGCTTGTTCGGCTTCGTTCGCGCTTGTCCCTTTTCCGTCCTCGTTCCGGCGATCGCTCTTTTGCTTCCTCTTGCTCTTCGTGCTCGAAGAACAGCCGTGTGGAAGGGCGCGCCGCGAAAAGGGATGGCAAGGACGAGAGCAATAAAGAGGGGGAGATCCTCGAGCGCGGCGATAAGCGTCGAGGGGTCTCTCCGTCTCTTCGTCTCTCCGTTGTGGGACGCGAGGGTCGATTTCCGGTGGTGGGAATTTTTCTCGACGTGGAGGCGACGAACACTAACGCTCACCCTCTCCCCCTCCCCTCCCTCTCCCTCGTCTCTATCTTCGTTCGCTTTTCCTTTTGCAGCGCTGCAATCGACGACTCTATTACTTCCGCGAAAGGGAGAGAAAATGCAGCAAACGGAGGAAGACCAGGAGAATGGCCGGGGGCTGTTTGACACACGGCGGAGGAGTGGGTGCGAGGGGCAGGGAGGGAAAGTAGATGCGAGGCGATCGCGCAGCTGGTAACGCAGACAGAACCTTCGTCCTTTTCTTCGTTAAGGGCAACTTGTGTCGCGCGTACCTGTTTAGCAATTCTCGAAATGCGACCGGTGCGATTTATACGAGAGACATCGTGTACAATACTACATCCCCGACTATACATGACGAGGAGCTACATTTATATCGCGTTACAACCACCCTCGTTGATATACGTTATTCCGATAGAATTTCACCTGCTAGCTAACTATTGTTTTTTTACATTCTCTCGAAATAAGCTTTTTTCTATGACATTAGTTGCTACTATTGGCCTACATCTATGTCCTGTGGGTGAGAATGAAAATGGAGAAAGGCAGTCGCTAATTTTCTAATGCATTCGCTAATTATCTAATTATACGTGTGTTCATATAAATACTTTTATTAATGTTTTTACACGCATATATACATATGTTTATGTCCATCTAGATCTTCAGAGACATTATTATTTTTGAATAATCTTTGGATGTTGAACAGTGATAGAAAAATACGTTGTTTTTTCTCCTATAAAAATAAGATCATTATAAGACAGACGAGCATAATATATTACTAAAGCTATTTTATGTATAAATTATTCGTGATACCACGACTTGATTGTATAGATAATGTTAAAGCAATTTCCAATCTTTTCTTAAATTATAATTGGTGATTTTAAATAATTTGATTTTATTAAAAAAAGAAAAATTTATTATGCACAGTTACAGTGGTCAGATATCTCGCATCTATTAAAATTATGTTGAGATTGTGACTTATAGAAAATGTACCCAAAGAGGTTGATTTGGATGCAGTCACGATAAATGACGATAAACGGTCTCGCTGCGAGCGATCCTAAGACATTCGTTGCGGGAAACCGGAACGCGACGGGCATTCGCAGTGGCATTCCTTGACGGCGGCAGCCGATCGCGGCGCGCACGTGTCTCGAATCGCGGAGAACGCGTGCGCGTATTGACACGCGCTGATCGAACGCAGTGACGCGCGGGCCTCGTCACGAGGGCGAACCAATACCGGCGTGATCCAGGCCGGTATCCAGCACGACCACGTGCGCGACCCGAAGTAGGCATTCACCTACGAAGGTAGGCCACGTTGCCGGGGGTTAATAAGTAGTTGTCGCTCCATCTCCGAGAGGCGAAACATCCCCGGACACCCGACCGTCCGACCACCCGCCCACCACCCCTGCGTCAGCGAGGGCGTTGAAAAATCAGTCTCCTTACAAAAAGGGCTCGTTGAAAGGGACCGCGTAAGGGTGGGATTCCACGCGGGAGACCGGGATGGCCGGACGGAACGTCGGAAGGGGGGAACGAGTGGTGAGTTTGAAGGGGGATGGAAAAGTAGTAACGGCGTGTGCGGTGGTTGGGGGGGTGGGGAGGGGAGTGGGAAGGCGGGAAATCGGGCAACGTAAATACGGAGCACGTTGCTATGCGCCGTAAGCGTCCGCCCAGCCACCCTTTTTACAAAGGGTGCCCTGAAAGTACGGTACGTGTTACCGCCGGGTAAAAAGGAACGAATGAATAAATTAGCCTCCACCCATGTGCGACGACGTAGAGAGAAGGGTCGGGCGTATCGCGCGCGGCACGCCATTTTGGAGAACGAAGGTCCCCCACGGGGAAAGGACACGGCATACGAAGGATTCTTCTAGTCGCTCGATGCATTTTACATGGACCTCACGGCCTTCCGCTTTTTTTTTGTGTGTCCCACCCCCTCGTCTGTTCACCTTTTCGAATTATCGCACCGTTCTTCGATCAGCTCGTTCGTGATCATTCATGAGAAGAAAGTGGATCGCCACCCTAATTATGATAATGTCCCGGAATGCCGACGCATTCATATTACGTTAAGCGTTTAGTACATATATATGAATATGAAAATTATGGAAATATCAGGAAAAGGTTAATTCTTTCCGGATAATCAACTAATCGTATTACGATCACATCTTTTATTGTATTTTGAGTTATCGGGAAGCAACGATTAACATTTATTACTGTATTAATAAGATATTTTCGTTGGTAATGATTTTATAAGATGACCAAAATCTGTCGCCGCGTAATTTTATTCCAATCGTGAGCTTTGCGTTTGTAGTGGAAGGGCAATGATTCGATCGGTAGCAACGTTCCATCATGAATTCGAAATGGTAAATAGCAATAATTAAATCGGAAGTCGAGCGAATTCCGCACGTTGCACCGATGAATTCGACATAATCGCCGACAGATTAACCAATAGCGTCGCTAATCACTACCGGACGCGACAAGCTCGCGTTAGTTGTGTACTAGTAATAAATCGTGTGGCGCGTTTGACGGCCGAAATCGAAATCGAAACTCTCCGAGGAGGAAGGTGGGCGCATTCGCTCGGAAGAAACGAAATGTTTCGCTTCACGAAAGTGGTGGAGTGGTTCCTCCAAAATCTGCCTTTATCACGTAGCATGCACCTTTGCGTGGCACGCGGAGTGCTTTAGCTATATTCATTTATTCATCGTGCGGATTAAACTCTGCATTATCTCGGAACATTCCTTAAATACTGTACATCTAATAACAAATTCAAACTTTATGGAATATTAATTTGCACAGCGATTAAATTTCGTAAAATGAAACAACATGTCCGCATCCACAACCGATATTATACAGATAAGCGTAAACATTGCGGTGGTATTTTGATATCATACCCCTGAATGCGCACGGCGCATTCAGGTATAATAATTAATTCGCATGATAATTATCGTGGGATTCTCTCTCGAACAAAAGGATAGACTTAATCGATTGCAAAGTGACAAAAGCTAATCGTCGATGTCCTTTTTCGGAATCGATAACTGGCTGGAAACATAAAGTGGCGATCTACAGGGCGATTGGAATCGGCGGCAGGGAGGAGGGAGGAGGATGAAGAGAGCGAGTCGCGCAGGAGGAAAAAAGAATTCGTTTAATATCCAATTTCCGAGACGTCAATCCTTTAACAAATTACTGGTCATCTCTGCGAGAGGGCTACAAGCTCGGAGCACATCTCATTTCCCGTCTTTTTCATCTGTCCGCCGCGAAAGAACGGACGTGCACGCGTGCATACGTGCATGAATGCGTACGTGCGTACCAGGAGTTTGCAGTACCGTGCCTGAATTTACAATGTCCCTTTACCCACACGGTACGTCCGCCAGACACGAGATTCATCCGCCGTTCTAACGATTGCGAGTTCACGTTTTTGTTCGGTCATCTTCATCAAATACGCACGTCCTCCTTCCGTCTGCAAAGAAAAAGTGGGAGTGCGTTAGTTCAACAGCGCAATAAAAACAGCATCCCCTCGGCATGACGTTCTCGCGAGCTCTGTCGAATATGTCTCTCTCTCTGCGAAATTGATCGCGACCGATCGCCGTCGGCGAAGCTCGTAGAAACGCCGATATATCACGTATATATAGGTATGCGCACGTGCACTCTCACGCGCGGCGTCGAGAATCGCCGAGAAATTCCCGCGCGCATATCTCGCGCGTATTCTCGCCTCGCGCTATCGCGGAGGTAGCTTTATTTCGCCGGATGTCCCCCTCGTTTTGCTTTCTCGCGGATGTCCGAACGCTTCGGCCGCACCCACCATAGATCGGTGGAAAAGGGTCGCCGCGGCGCGGTCGGTCGGCTGGCCGGTCGGCCGGTCGGCCGGTCGGTCGGTCGGTCGGTCGGTCGCTCTACTCGCTCTACTCGCTCATTCGTGGTGGGGGAAGAGTTGCTCGGAGATAGTAAGCTCATTTATACCTGGGACGTGCTTGCGAGGTAAAACTGCTGAAAAATGATATCCGAGCCCGCGTCCCGCGGATTCTCTCCCGTCCGCCATGGCCATCGCCGCGCCGCGCCGCGCGTTACCATCGCACAGTCGGGACCGCGTCCCTCGCCCTCGCCCTCGTTCGCATCCGCCCTCCTAGCCCTCATCACTGCCCTCGCCGCCCGCGGTCTCATATCGCAGATAGGAAATTCTATCCTTCCGTTTTCGTTGCGCGCCCTCCCCCTTCTCGTTCCGCGTCCGCCGTTTCCACCTTCGCCACCCCCCGCGGCACGGCCGGCGCGGCCCCGCGACGGCAACTATTAAAATCTGGGATTCCATTTAACGGTTCACGGCAAAAGACTGAATATTTTCATGGATAATTCGCGCGATGAAATGTTACGGCGCTGCGTTACATCGGCGAAATGTTTTAAAAGCGTCGGCGCTGCGCGACGGTTCAACTACTTTACAATTCCGCGAGAGAAATGTTACGATTCGACAGCGTTATTTGCGATAGATTGGAACATTGTCAAAATATTTCCCTTCGTTTCGACGGCTGGATAATTATCCGTGGAAATTCGTTACCTCCACAGATAGAAATACATACCTTCCCTTCCTCACGAGTCGATTGAGCCACAATTG
Source organism: Solenopsis invicta (assembly GCF_016802725.1). NCBI lineage: Eukaryota > Metazoa > Arthropoda > Insecta > Hymenoptera > Formicidae > Solenopsis > Solenopsis invicta. Next base: position 3,151,520 of record NC_052667.1, read on the forward strand.
CGCGCGATAGTGATGAGCGCTTCGTTTATCTTTTATTAGTATTGCGCGGACGGTGGCCCGCATTGTAGCCCATATTTAGCGTCGATGATCTTCAATCCGCGAAAACATCACGTGGAATGTAACAATTACGTTGGAACATCTATTAATTTCGATGTTGTTTTACCGAATCGAAACGAGAGAAGGATCGAGAATGAGAACGATCGTCTTTTCTGATACACGTCGTGCGTTCAATTTTCTTCGTGCGGCACGGTAGGTTCTTAATCACCGAAGGCATTCTGTCGAGTTCACGGAGTGGAAACGTGGTGGCTAGAAAGTGACTCGCGGTCGCGGGATTCGGAGAAAGAGGAGGAGGAGGAGGAAGAGGACGAGAAAGGTAGGACATGCGAGATGGAGGAGCAGTCGGTCTCACGGCAAAAAGAGCTGGACGAAGGTTAGATTAATGGTTGAGAAATGCAAATTGTCCGGTAACCCCCGGAGGGAGGGGGCGGACGAGGTGGACCAGAGGGGAGGTATGTGCGGTGGCCTCTCCTGTGGGTGGATAACGGCGTCTCACCCGCTTACCAACCAGCAAAAACCCCTTAGAAATATATCGTAGGTCATTTCCCTTGCTAAACTCGAGGAGAAAAAATTGCTAGCGAACCCTGGAACCGACCGTGCCGCCGCGTCCACAAACTCACACCCTCGCGCCCGCCACCCACTAACTTCCCGCCGCCCTCTCACTCTCTCTCTCTCTCTCTTTCTCTCTCTCTTTCTCGTCCCATCTCTCGCCTCATCCCGTTAACCAGCCTCGGTCCGACGTCCAGAAAGCGGACCGACCCACCGACTGCCGCCTCCCGGCGCCTTTTTCGCGGCGCGGAACACGCGCCTCCGCGGAAGGAGAGACGCCGGGATATATATGCGGGGCACAGAACAGAAAAATGGCCGCGAATTTGTTTTGGGTAGGCGAGGGTCGACGAGGGACGAGCGTTGCGCGGCGAGCATGGTCTGGCCACGGACGCGGGGAAAGAGTGTGTACGTGGAATTCCTATGCCACGCGGAAAGGGTGGCCGTTTACAGACGGGCCCGGATAATCGACGATAGTTTATTTTTCCTAGCGTACCCCTCTCTCCCATGTTTCCTTTCAATTCACTCGACCGATTTATCGACTATGTTCAATTGATTATCCGAGGCTACGTTCCACCTTTCTTCGCCCTTCATCCATCTCTTGAGTCGTATCACTTGTACTTGATCGATCGGCACGGCGAGAAGAAGCTTTGGAAATTTATCAAAGTAGAACTTCAGTTTTGAAATTTTTTCAATTTTTTTTATAATGATACGTCTCTCTCTCTCCCTCTCTCTCTCTCTTTCTCTGTCTCTCTTTCTTTTTATCAATAACATTTAGAAGCTGTTTCCACAAATTATTAAATTATTGATTGAACTGTCCTATTTTTATTTTCTTCATGAAAGTCAACCTTGCAATCTCTTAGCAACGAGAACTTGTTTTTTATATTTAAACAGTATTTTTCAGTGGAAAGTAATTTAATTATGTTATTATGTATGAATTAACATAATCATGAATTAATTATGCTAATTCATGACCCTAAATGAACATGAAAAGGAGTTGGCTATTTTTAATATTCTTGAAAATAAAAAAACGTAGTTTGTGAAATATTAAAAAAATTTTAATATCAATCAAATTATCAAAAGTTTTGAAAGTTATAATTAAATTAGTCTAATTAATTAAAAGAATTATAGTGCAGGGAGTGCCGCAGTATCCAAAAAGTTACGCCGTGCATGGGATTGTTATTTTCGCTAAAGGATCGAGATTATTGTTTGCGAAAACTCTAGTTGCTATTTTATAAATTTCTTTTAAGTAATAATGTTTGCGCTACTTTTCGCAGCGTGCCGATAATAAAAAAAAAAAAAAAATATCCGAGCCTTAAAGGGTACGGGCCGGTACACCGGGCGATAAAAAATCCCGTTACAGCGCGTCACGTCGTGTCCGTTTCATCAAATCTTCCGACCGATAAAGAGCGATGCCTCGGCATCAACCTGTGGCGTCCTTCCACCAGGACGCCCGCGTACCAATATTGGCGCATCTCGGTCGTTCGGACGTAGTGTCAATCGCGTCACTTCATCCGTGCACATTGCGCGCGCGCATATACGTGTACACGTACACGTACGTATTCGACCCGGTTCTTTTTGCTACATGCACACTCGTATAATCTTTGTTTTATTCGATTTATCGTTTTCGCACGCGAAAGCCGCTTGACAAAAAACAACGCATTCTTTTTGCGCATTTGTCGAAATAACAGATCGGATCGTCGGATTTGAGAATCGCGCAAACATTTTTATTAGCTCCTTAATTTACATCGTAGAACCTGTCTTTCCAAGAAGACAGCCACGCTCCTCATTTGCGAGGCGCATCACCCGGACGGCGGAAGTCGCTTGAAAAATAAATGAGAAGTTTTAATAAAGCACGGTACGCTGAAAAAAAAAACAAGAAAAAAAGAAAGAAACGAAATGCGAAAAAATGTCAGCCGGGCGGCAGAAGTTGCGCAACATGTGAATATGCGAACGCGGAGGAAGTTACATTTCCGTTTCGTACAACGAAGAGACGTGGCGGCGGCGGCGGTGGCGGCGGCGGTGGTGGCGGCCAGTATTTCGCAATTAACGCATTCCTTAATCCCCAGTAACTGCTGAATATTTCCGCATTTGCCCCTGGCACACCGTACCCACCGGCGGCGTTGTAGCGGCCGGTAACGGCTGGTACCGGCGATAATCGTGAACCACCCCTCGCTTATGCCACACCAGTAACGGTCGCCAAGAGTTGCGCGCCGTTGCGAGGACACGGCTGTACGCGCGCGTAAATCTCGGAAGGCGTTTTTCGGGGGGTTGGAGAGAGGCGGGAGGGATAAAGTCGCGGGGGCGTCGTTTAAAATCCCGGGGAAACGAAACGAGCAGAGATACCTGAAAACCTCCTGGTGGACGTTGCGACCGAAGGAGGTAGTGTGTGCGCGCACAAAGGGGGAAGAAGGAGGAAATGATGAAAAAAGGCGCCTGGGCGAGAAGCGGGGTACACTTATTTTCATTCCCGCCACCTCAGTCGGAAGAGGGTCCTGCGGGAGGACTACGCGCGGCCTCATTTGTTACCCTTAATGTCCTGCAGCCTCCTCCTGTCCTCCTGTCCCGCTGCCTCCGGGATCTTATGAGGGAGAGGGCGCCCGGGAGTTACCGTCATCGTGTGCGTACACGTGTGTGTGTGTGTGTGTGTGTGTGTGTGTGTATGTATGTGCGATATGGCCTTAGCGCGGTAGCCCTCTCCAGGAATATATTTCAGGAATTATGGGAAATTCTATCGAGCAATGTACCGTGATGATTTATCGCTGCCGGCATCCGTGAAAGTAATAATGGAGAACGTATCGCCCTCTCCTTTGGCGAACGGCTTGGCGCGCCGTCCCCACCGTAATCTCGTCGCTCCAATTTCGAGATCTATTTTTCAACTTTTTTTTTTCTTCAACGGTGACAGGATGAAAATAATTATTTTACGTTAGTCTCTTTTAAGGATCGAATTTTTTTTCCAAACTCCGCTCTTCGTCGCATATCGTAATAATGTTACTAAATAATGTGTAAAAGACAATTATATTTTCTTCAGCAATTGCATTTTACCTCTGCGTGAACTTCCGTCGTTGCTTTAATTTAGTTAAATAATAGGATGAAATTTCAGCATCGATGAATCAGCTAATTCTAAGCGTGATACGTGATACGTGTACAGGGTAGCTTCAATTTCATAAACCGACGGCATCTCGACGCGTGTCGCGCCGTCAAAGACTTCTTTTTTTTTCTTTTTTTTCGATCTCACTTTCTCCATGGCGACGATTGATACCCACTGTCTATATAGTAGAGTGCCTATATTTCAAAAACCGGTGGAACGGGGGCTCCTCGAGAGGAAGTTGCCTCGGAGTAATTAACGATTACCAATCAGCAGCGCCCACTTGGATTCTCTCGAGGACGGTAGTTAGGAGGGTCGGTACGGTTTCCACGGTGAACGCGAGAAGAGACGCGGGAGAGGAGGAGAGGAGACGCGGAGACAGAGGAAGAGAAAGAGTGGACGACGTGTGGTCGTTTGCTAATATGAATGTCCTGTCAGTAGCAGCGGCTCCTTGCCAAGAACGTACCGCTTGCTAATATGGCCGGTTGAAGGGAATATTTACGAGGGTGAAAAAAATATCGCCGCGATACCCTTCCCCCCTCCCCCAGTCACCTTCCTCCGTCATCTCTGGTTTGATGAGGGATCCACCCGTTACCCGGCTATGAAGGCGCGAATTGGATTTTCTGGGAATCAATTAGGATGCTCCTCTACGCGCGCTTATTCTTCACGATCTGTATGTGTCAGTACGAAAAATCGGTGTAGATGCGAAAGAATTTTTCATCGCGGTGGCACGGCTTCCGCGTGGTTTCCACGCACACCACCGTACGTGTATCGATAGAGATCAGTGGCTCTCAGAGAGCGTATCGAAAAATCCTGTTACGCTACATTCGTACAAACACACGTATATTTTTTCTTGTAAAAAATTATACGTGTGTATACATATACAATTTATGTTTACGTATAATTTTGTTTAACGGAAACATTATTCGGCACGTATAATACAGTAGATTTAACGTTATACGTGGCGCGAGTGAAAAACTTTGAGAACCGCCTACGTATTTCACACAATCGATATTCTATATATAAATTTATCAAGGGCGCGAAAAGAATATCACACTGTTGATGAAAATAATCACATTTGTCAGGAGCTCTGTGTACATTTCTAAAGTTCCCACGTTATACACTATGATTAAAATAATGTGTGTCATTATCGAGTTACGTAAACGTACATTGTTTGACGTCCAAATACATAGTCTCGGAGTGCTTCTGATTCCATAATAATTTCGTAAAACAGACAAACGGCGTAATACATTTTTACATAATTCGGGGATTTTGCATTGATTAAAAAAAATAATAGTTTAGAAAATGAGCATTTGGAAATGCAACGTTTGGTTAGTTCGGCGCCATTACACCACTGCGACGATCGTTTGAATGTCCTTGAACGAATCGCAAGGGTGGATTTAATAACGGTGTTATAATGAATATCATGGTATTGATCGCGTTTCGGCGTCGCCTTATTACGGGCAGCGAGATATTTTTTATGACTCTTTCTGCGTTTTCCAGTGACATAAATTACGGGCATTTCCTAGCCACGTAGCCGCGGACCCCTTCGATTTATCCATAAAAATAGCCGCATTGTCGAAACTCCGTTTCCCGAATGCCGCGCTGGGCGTTCCTTTTTTTTCATGTAAATTTTACTGCGCGGCGGAAGGAGGCCTAATTTTTTTCGCAAGGGCGGTTCCCGCCGCCATTTTGCGCGGCTGGAAGGGTCGCCAGGAGCCCCTGAATTTACTCTAATTACTTTCCCGGGATATTACGGCTCTGCAGAAATGTTATTGATAACAACTGCTTGTTGCCTCCGCGCTGTATGGGATTCTCTCGGCTGTAAATTGTTCTTACAATCGGTGATTATTTCTAATTTGCGACAAATATCGTCATTAGATCTTACGGCCTATTATTAGCGTTGCTGAACGTTATTATTACTCTCCCGTCTGGCATTAAGGGGAATCTTTATTGTTGTGGTTGGGTGACGCTCGTTTCAAGAAATAAAAATTTATCGTTTTATACACAGGGGCGAATTTTCTCGCATAAATATAGTTTTTAATTGCAAGTTTCTGTTCGCGTGATTACATCTGAATTTTTCGCGTGTCATATATATTTTTCTTATTTTCTTATTTTCTCCCGTTAATAATTGGAATGTCATAATACGCTTACAAATAGTTGAAGAGGCGTGAGTCTCGTCAAATTGTCGTAAAATCTGTGTATTTGCCTGATGATAAAAAATGATGATGCAATAACGCCGTTTGCAAATAGCGCGCGATTGAACATGACGAGAATTGGCGATTAACAATTTTTCAAGAATTTTACAACTGCTCTCTGTACTACTGCCGTTAAATGATACTCTATTTGCATTTAACGCTCTTAACAATAATTGCGACACAATGTGCTCACTTTCTAATTCAAGCGCAGCGTGTACGCGAATTTTAAAGAGTTGTTTAAATGTAAATGAGGTGTAAAAGGACGTCCATTTTCCTTGTTCAGTGTTTGCCTATGTTATTGCAAGTGCGACATTGATTAAAATCCTGACGTTTAAAATAAATTATTTGAACCGTAGAGGAATGCGATTGAATAAAGTTACTCTCTCTCTCTCATTCGATCCATTGTTATTACATTTGTCTGCGTTCGTCAATAATCAGTCAAAAAGAAAACATTCGCGGAAGAATTACATTTTTATTCTCATGCAATTTCTTCGAGATTTTTGCTCGTTAAAAAAAAAATTTACCTATTTTCAATGCGCGCCTCATAAATTATTAATGGATCGTGTCGGGCTCTTGTTTGAGCTTCAAAGCACGCAAACTAAAAAAAGATGTGCACTTTTGTGTAACATTGATTTTGATGCCACTCATACATTTAACAATATTTTTATGGATTTGGCATGCCTTTTTCGCCGGCAAAACTCTCGACAAAATGGCGAGCGTCGGGATATCACGCGCCGTCGGATGGGAGTTGCGTCGATGAAGACACACGATTCTTTTTTTTTCCTCATTTTTACCGAATCACCATCGAAATTTTATCAAAGTGATATCAGTCTTTTGGAAGACTGCATTAAAATTAATACAATTAACTTTTAAACTTTTTGATACGCACAACAATTTTGTATCACAAACTATCCTAGAAGGAATGCTTTGTGTGCTTTTGGAAATGACATAAATAAAATATAAAATATTTTCTCTCTTTATTTTACAAAAAAAAAAAAAAAAAATATGATAGGAATAATGACTATGTCACGCATTCTGCTACAGGGACAATACTGTAGCAAGTTTCGATGACCGACTTAAATGCCAACAATTTCGCAGTTTCGATGTCTGGAATCGTAGAACACGAGTGTTGTGAGAGATCATGGGAGAGACCTTTGTCTTCATTAGGCTATCGATCGGCAAGTGCATTACTATCGGTGCATGAACGTCGAATGAAGTCAATCCCTCACACTAACATCGATACTATTACACCAGACAATACCGTACGGTCGACAGTATCAGAGTGTTTCGTTTTCACGTGCGCGGTGTGATTTATAAGACGAGACAAAACGGTATCGACGCTCTACTTCACACACACTATTGCTTGTTAATTCAATTTTCAAGTGCAATAACGTATCCTTTCTAGGAAAATCTTTGTAGACTTGAGAAACGTCGTGGATACCCGTTACCGACGTCGTATATTTTCGATTTTATTTATCGTTATGTAAGCCAATGAAAACTGTTTTACGTCGGTGTGAATTTGCGTTAACCCCAAATCAATATTTGTAATGCACATACTTCGATTGTGCGAGCGGAACAATATCGGGAATAAATTTTCCGGTATTTCTATCCGCTTGCGGTTCATTGATAGACATATTAATGTGTACATGTGTAACGAAACAAATGAAATCGGCTTGTTACTTGTAGCCACGATACTACGATTATACGTATTCCAATAAACGCCGGAGGCTGCTGGAAGCTCAAGCTAATTCGAAAACGGCAACTGCGTCGTAGATATTATTCATCGGATATATTTCCACGATATAGTAAGTAGTGAAAAAGGGATATCCGAGCCGGCGGTGGCGCGATAACCGCATTCATTATGCAAACATTTTTCTGAGTAGATGCATTATCCTTGCTGCAAATTCATTTATTTCATTTTTAAATTTTAGAATATTACAAGATATCATCATATTATCGATTCTTGCATTTGTACGTTTATTATCTTTTACGAATTAAAAGAAGATTTATTATTGACAGAGATGCGCAAACATATTATGCGTTACAATTGTACTCGAATTAAAAAAAAAAAAAAAAGAATCTAACGCCATCCCGATCGAGTCACGCGTGGTTTATTGAACTTTTTCCTTCGGGCTTCTTGTTTGTGTTCCGTATAACGCGGCTGTTTCGTAAATTTTGGTGCCGCTACGCGCAACCAAGTTGAAAGCATTACGTAAATTTTAAACAGATCCGGCAAATCCTATCGCTGCGAGGGAAATCTCGGAGAGCGCGGGAGGACCTAATGCCAAACAATTTCGAAAAATTCCGGATCGATCTAACCCAGTAACGGGCGTCGCACGTGTAACGGATTGAATTTAATCTCGGCCATTGTTCGTAACCAGAATTCACCAATCATACGCGGGTCGATCCAAACCCAGATGTAGGTATATCGTAGACAGGTCGAGGAGTTGAACAGCAGAAACGCTCGGCTGCCTCTCAGAATTGGTTAGCAAGGAAGCTCCATGTTATGGTGCAAAATAAGCATTGTATTTCGTAATTTAATCAGTCAATTATGAAGATCCGGTTTGTTTTCGAACTAGATCAGATCTGACGAAGAAAATGACAGTACAAACACGATATGGTATACGTAAAAAAAAAAACTTATATAAAAATTCCGATTATTCGATCGTCCGTTTTTAGAATACTTTCCTGAAGAAATTGAATAGAATATTCTTTATCCATTTTATCCATTTTACCCTTGTCAATTTTTTTAGAGTAGGAAAAAACCCAAGATTAATTAAAGATCTCAAGTCTTATCACAGAAATATAACTTATCTTGAATTGTTCGTCGAACGCTACTCGTCTGCAGATAAATGTGAAAGTGTTAAATTCGTAGCCGGTAGTATCTTTTATCTAGGAAATTAAATTATACCGTCGACACAATTGCAATTTTACGATGGCTAGGAATCGGTGACCGCAATACTATTCAGCAGCCTTTGTGCTGCACGATGGTCTCGCTACGGTTTTCTCTGGTGAGAGTGTGTTCGAAAACACTCGAGCGAATATTAAAACCGCACGCGTAGGGGACCATGTGGATTTTCGATTCGCGCGCTGATCCTCCCCGGCCGCTTCTTTGCCGACTTCCAAACAGGCGGACGCCACGGCAACGAAAGCGACAAGCGGACAAAAAGCGTAGTCACAGCCTAATCCTTGAGGAGGCCGCTCGATATCGCCCCGGCCGCACGATCCTCCGGGAGGATTCGTTCCCAGGAGGGCGTCGAATGTTGCTGCTGTTGCTGCCGCTGCTGCCGAAGCCACGCGCGTGCGGTGGCGCATAATAAGCATTAGCCCTCCCGTTTATAATCGCGCGATCGGCCCGCTTATCCAGGCCAGGGCTGCCTGGGCGCGCTTGTGGCCCTTTGTTTGCGGAGACTTGCTTTTTCGAACGACCAGGGGTCGCGGGGGAGGATGTAGGGGATGAACGGAGCGCGAGAGAGCGATGCTGTACGAGCGGGTCGGGGACAGAGCCGGAGGAACGCACCCCTACAGAAACGAAAACGACGACGAATGCTAAACGATCCCTCAACCTCAGGCCAACCCTCGGCAACCCTCTTTTCCTCGTGTTTCTCCGCGTTGTACGGCCTCGCTGATAGGGTGGCGTCGGTGCTCGTCGTTGATGCGAACCTTGCGAAAGATGGCTGCCCGCCATTGTCCCCGCCCGTTTTGGTTAGGCACTTTGAAATATTATGCCGACCGTATCGTCGGTGGTTGCCTCTGTACGTTCTTGTGACTGTTACATCATACACATTAGAACCGTCGATGATAAGCGACATCGCGTTGATAAGAACGCAGTCGCCGCGGTGATACCCGCTCGGTTGCGGTTGAATTTCGTCTTTGAAACATTTTTCGTCATCCTCTGATATACCCAAAGCCTCTGATACCCTGCTTTCTCCCCTTTCAGCATGGCTACTGGAAGAGTTCCATATGAAATTCCAATGTATAACGATCCGCAGATATTGCTAGGATCATCCTGATTTCAATGGCACTCCGATGCATCACAGTCATCAGCACGTCATTATCCACGAACTTCATTTGAATAATGGAAACCAAATTTTAGTCTTGCAGTAATTTCAATATTAGCTTTAAGAAGTGTAATAAGGCTTTAAGCGATCTAGACAATCGCCATTGGCATAGAATAATTTTAAGAATTTAATCGAGATGAAAATCGTTGAATTAATGGTAACAAGATGATTAATATATTTAATTACCTTGTTACCATTAACACTTGCTGTCATGTCATGTCATCGATGATAAAAATTACGCTGCGCTTGAGAGCAAATCGACGTTATTCCACTGGAAGATCGTGGTCTTCCGTTCAGCACAAATCGCTATTTCATTAAACATCGGTGAGGGGATAGATCGATTGGGTGAAACGCAACGTCCGGAAAAAGTTTGCGAATCAGGTTTCCGAAATGCACACGTCAATAATTTGCATTCCAGTATCGTTGCTATCGCAGCGGTATCAACTTTGATTATTATCCTTTTCCCCACGTTTGTTTCTTTTCCGTTGCATATCGCGAGCGCTTTTTTTCGTATCCTTTCCATATCGAGACATTAATTGTATCTTCATGTCGATAAAAACGGCTCTTTTTACGATAATATAAACGTTACATCCGAATAGTCCAACCAATTTTAAAAGCTTATTTATAATACGATACGCGTACATTTAATTTTTATATCTGTCTCAGGAAGTTTTATTCAAACTAAGTCTCCGAAGTTATATTCAATTTACTGTTATGGACTGTTATTACTTTCCCATATTAAATTGTTGCTATTCTTTACGCTATTATCATCGCATAAAAATTTTAATACGATGAAGGAAAGTCATTCTCTTTGCTGCGTTAGACATACAATTATATGTACATGTGTGTGTGTGTGTGTGTGTGTGTGTGTGTGTACACACACACACACACACACACACACACACACATGTATAAATGATTTGCAAAAAGATCAAGTCTGAATTGTCATAGATTGGTTTAGAAATAAGCCGCGAGAAAATCTAGTGATTCACTAGCGTTTTCATTTATCTGCACACACATCGCGCAGCATCGCGAACGTATCGTCCACGACTGGTGCATCGGTCAGGTGCAGTTTGCCATGGCTATGCTCGTTCATTTGACGGAGAATCGGATTTCATTATACATAGCGCGGCTAGATTGAACGGATCAAACGAAATGCCGATGAAAAGTTTGCAAATAGGCTTTTTAGAAGGAGATCAACACGATATCGCGTTGGTTTACATAGAAGCCGTCATATCGCGAGCCAATTCTGCGGAAAAGTAACATTATCGGTTATTTTTAGTGAATTCCAAGCTTTCGCAGCTTGACTGCCGCGTTTTCTAACAGCAAACTCTATAACAGAAATTTATTTAGGTAAATTTTATTTTTGAGATTTTGCTCAAGTATCATGTAGTACGATGTAGCGAGAGGAAGAGATAATTTATAGAAACTGAAACAGTCAAATATACCGCAGGTCCCTCTCTATTGAGGACGAGCAATTGATTATTCGGAAAGAAGAAATATTAGCAATCGTGCGGCGATAATTCAGCATAGCTTAATGTAGCAGATACTTTATTGCTAATATGTTCATTAACTTTTGCGTCAAGGTCATAATTTCGAGTACGCATGTGTGCCCTGTCGCGGAAGGGGGCTTCGCCATCATGATTTAATGAATTCAACAAGATTGTGTCGAAATTAAAACGATAAAACGGTTTCTCCCATTTTTATAATGGTTCTCCCCCCATCACTTTCGCCCTTTAATTGATACACTGGTTTACAAATCGGCCGGCATTAATGAAAAATCAATATTTTTCGCGGGCGTCATTATAAACGCGACGCGTTAATGCGCAATTTGCCGCGTTGTGAATTTTACAGAAATAATTTAATGAACATCGATTACCGATTATTAGCGAAGCAACTGTATTTAAGTTGACCCTCTGTCTCTCACCCATCGATCTCTACTATTTCCGATTCCACTCTCACTAGATATCAAATGGACTGCCCATCCGCATCGTCGTTTTAACGCGAAATTTTCTCTATATCGCGGTAGCTGCGCAATCTTGGATTGATGTAAACATAAATTCTCCGAAAAACTCAATAAAAATAAAAATATTATTCATCGTGTTTATTTGCCCGTATTGTTTTTCCGCCATACGGTTGTTACCTTTGAAACGGTTAGCCTGGCGGAACAAGCTTTTATCAATTGGTACCAACATATTTTCTTACGAAAAATTTAAATTGCACCGCTTTCAATAACAAATCGCAATTAATGCGAATGACGTGCCACGTGAAATCTTACAGCATCTGTATATTTTCCATGCGATGTAAGCTATTTTTGGTTTCAGATATTCCTTAAAATAACGCAAACAAGATAAATAATTTTCATTCGCCAACCCATCGTCATCGCGAGAATACATCTTGTCTATAAATTGAATATATATACAATTTCGATCATTAGAGGTCTATTTACCATATCAGAGTGAGCACTTCTGATCCAATGGCAATCTATTTTCAATCAAAATTTATCTCGTCACTTATCTCGCCACTGTCAATATGCTCTTTCCTCAGATCAATCGTTTGACATTATTTATACGAAGTGTAAAATAAAATTTTTTGCAAAGCTATACCGTGTGCCAAATGTAGCATCGCTTAATGCCCATGTGTCTATTTTGCTACTTACATCACGTTTCTGTTACGTTCTATATTTACCGACGAGGATGACTAAACATTTTGAGGGTTAGCCGAGTTAAATTTTCCCAAATTTCATTTTACGGAACCGGATAGACGGACGACGCGTGTGTGTGTGTGTGTGCAACCAGGCAGATTAATCAAACGGTAGAAAAATTGGAAGAGGAAGCTATTGACAGCCGGCGCGGCTGTATAAAAAATAAATGAAATTCAATACCCGCGCCCGCGATGGGCGGTTAATAAGCAAAAATCTGTCAAGCAGCACCAATGGTGTACTTAATTAACGTCGTGTGTCTCATAGAAAATCTTTGAGACACGTG